>NW_028317978.1:3122500-3370000 GCF_062004578.1 Staurois parvus
TGGCAGATGCAGTGGCCTCAACACACACAAGCCAAGGAGCTGACAAATATTGGCTTGAGAGGGGGGAATGGAGCATTTGGGCATGGGGGTTTTCCCAACATAGCTAGTTTCTGACATGGAGAATAATGGTAAATCACATGGAATTGTAATTTGTTAATTTTCTACATCCTAACTGGGTATTTCTCCTTCAATTATTCTTGCGTGTAAATTTTATGCCTTTAGGGTGTGAAGTAATCTGTCAAAGATTTTAGTAGCTGGACATCCTAGCATGCTTACTCTTACTAGCAGTATATCTACACTCAGCCTTTATACAGACTTGAATGTAAGCATTAGCAACACAACAGCGCCATTGCTACAGTATGTTTAAGAAAGCATCCTAACATTAGGCAGGGAAAGGATTAAGATGCTTTATACAGTGCCTGATACAGCTCCACTGAAGAATGTATGGGGATGTTTATTTATTGAAACCTGCACACTGGAGACACACAGCTCACTTACATTCCAAAATAACCAACATTGAAAAGAAAGCGTCACAGTATGAAACATAAACCTTATTCTTAAGAAATTACTCCAAATATGAAAGCACTTTCATTCAGTACTACAGATAAATAAAAAAAAAAAACCCTGCCTGGTTAGACACTTACCTTTCTCAGTACTCCAGCATTCTCCACTATGCAATCCTGCCTAGGCACTACACAACCTTTGTAACAATCTCTGCAGCTGGGTCCTCTGTGCTTGTATGCCGCGGCCCCACCCATATCTATGAAAAAGAAACACTCCAATGGAGTGTGTTGAACAACCAGAGGTACCAGCCAAGGGTTCCCCAGCAACAGAAGATATTTTCTTCTACCTCCGTTAGTATTAAATGCAAGCTGTCATTCCCCTGGACGCTTTGGCTTCTAGTTAGTAAAAAATAAATATAAAAATAAATTATATATATATCTATATATATATATATATATATATATATATATCTATATATATATCTATCTATATATATATCTATATATCTATATATCTATCCCGCACACCACCCCCCATTGACTTCTCCATCATATCCAACAACGCCACCATCAAACCCGCCCCGCAGGCCAGAGTACTTGGTGTCATTCTGGACTCCAACCTATCCTTCCAGCCCCAAGTCCAATCTTTAACAAACTCATGCAGACTCCACTCCGCAACATCACAAAAATACGCACGTTCCTAACCCCAGAAACCACTAAACAGCTCATCCACTCCCTCATCATATCACGACTCAATTAGTGCAACTCCCTCCTCACTGGACTGCCTCGCCGCTGGCTATCCCCGCTTCAGTCAATCCTGAATACGGCTGCCAGACTCATTCACCTTTCCAACCGCTCCGTTTCCGCCACCCCCCTCTGCCAATCCCTCCACTGGCTTCCGATTGCGCAACGGATCAAATTCAAAATCCTAACACTGACTTACAAAGCTGTCCACCATACTGCCCCGAACTACATCACCAACCTAATATCCAAGTACCACCCAACACACACTCCGCTCCTCACAAGACCTCCTCTCTAGTTCCCTGGTCTCCTCCTCCCATGCCCGCCTCCAGGACTTCTCCAGGGTGAAACCCACCCTTTGGAACTCCCTGCCCCAAGCCATCAGATTATCACCTACTCTCCTCTCCTTTAGGCGCACCCTGAAAACCCACCTCTTCAGGGAAGCCTACCCCACCCCCTGCTAACTTGCCGACCTCCTCCACTCTTCCTACCACTCCATGCCCCACAGCTTTCTCCTCCTGTGCCACCATCCCCTCCCTCCTAGATTGTAAGCTCGAGAGAGCAGGGCCCTTGATCCCCTCATGTTTTGCATTGTATTGTTATTGTTCTGTCCCCCATTGTAATGTACAACGCTGAGCGAACTATTAGCGCTTTATAAATACTGTATAATAATAATGGAAGTAAATCTTTCAATAAAACGAACATTCAGTGCGGTTTAAATCTAAAATGTAGTTACAGTTTCATAAATATACTTTGAGCTTCATACAATGGTTTTCCTTAATTTATCCACAGTAAAATAAAAAGGATTATATAACATTCTGCATCACTTATGCCCCACAAAAGAGCTCCTGATACTATAAACATCAGTTACAGAGCTTAGAAGAGGTTTGTCAACTTTGACATTCCATCTATAAACATGGAAATCTGCTGTGTCCAGTTGTAGATTGTATCAGTCCATAGAGAAGTGTCAGAAGTCATTGTTCCACAATGTCTGGAGTACTGTTTACATTTGCTTATACAGTAACAGTTCAGACTGTCCTTTCAGCATTAGGAAGGAGGCCTTGGAAGAATGTGAAAAGGTCAGAAAGAAATATAGTCACGCACAGAGGAGGTGGAATCAGGACTGCCTGCTCCGGACAAAGCTGCACAGTATTAACCACTAGGATTTAATGTTACAGTAAAAAACAGGCACATACTATTCTTATTGGAAAGAGGCATTTCAAGTGGGTTTGACGCTTCCTGTCAAAATGCCCTAAAAAATAAATAAAAATTCAGAAAACCTCCGTCCAAAACGAAGGGTGGGTTTAGGTTATCCTAATGTCCAGGAAAAAAAAAAAAAAGAAGAAAAGGATAGTGGAGTCTCCTTACAATCCTTGCACAAAGGCGAGATGTCACTCGGTGATAAACACTTGCTCTATTCTCTGAACTCTGCTGGCCAAATGTCAATAGACTCTTTCAATGTGCCTCTGAGTTGAAGTATTTGTACTCTTGTGTAGATATTCACATTGAAAGAGTCTTGCCCCTACAAATAAAGCAGCTTCAAAAACCACTAGGAAAAGTGAATATGGTCACATAGCGGATGTTAAATCTGGAAAAGGAGATTTTCATCTTTCATCTGTGCAGAAAAACAAAATGCCCACTCATACCACTGTTCAATATGGTCTGACTTCAGATTTGCCAGTAGGGAGGTTTAACCACTTGCCTACAGGGCACTTATACTCCCTTCCTGCCAAAGCCAATTTCCAACTTTCAGCGCTGTCATACTTTGAATGACAATTGCGCGGTCATGAAACACCATATGAAATTTTTATCTTTTGTGACAGATTTATTTTGGTGGTATTTAATCACCTCTGGGTTTTTTATTTTTTCTTAAACTAAAAACCACTGAAAATTTTGAAGAAAAAAAAACAACAAAGTTTTAGCTTTTGTTATAAAATTTTGTAAATAAGTGATTTTTATCCTTCACTGATGTGCGCTAATGAGGCTGCAGTGATGGGCACTGACATGCACTGATGGGCATTGACAGGCATCTCTGATGGGTACTGGCAGGTGGCATGGATGTGAACTCACAGCTGGCATTGCTGAATACTGACAGGTGGCACTGCTGGGGCCACTACACAGATCATCGGGGCATACTGATAATCAGTGCCCTGATGATCAGTGCATATGTCCCCTCTGAGGGATGCCGATTACCAGCTCTGCTCTCCTCTCGAGCTGTCAGCATGACAGCTCGAGGAGAGAAATGCCAATAACCGGCATTTCTCCATTTACATGCGATCAGCTGTGATTGGACACAGCTGATCACATGACCGAGCCGACATCTTTGGCTCTTTCCGCTGATCAGTGATCCGCTGTGTCTGAGGGACACAGCGCACCAACGATTACCGCACTGCGCGCTCCCGGAGCCGCACATGCGCGGTTAGAATGGGAGGCCATCATATCACATCCTCCCAGAACGAGAGAACCGCCTTGCGCCAGTCATTACACTATATGGCGGGCGGCGGTTAAAGGTGAACACAAACACACCTCAGTGGTGACTGATAGACAATCTTTAGTAGGTTTTTATGGCATCACCTACACTAAATACACAAGTGAGGATAACCCCACCTAAGCATGCAAGAATTGTATTATCCACTTGACAACCAGCAACAAACCGTACTTCAAGTGGTTATACTAGGATGAGGTCTGCAGCTCCGGGCATCACTGTAGTTTTTTCAGCTGGCGGTTGGTTTTCTTGTAAAAGCAATGAGTGGCTAATTAACCACTGGGTTGATTAGACCATCGGTGGAAGGGTACTCCTTCCCCTCCTCCCCCAGCTGACCACAGAGATGACCTGAGCCATTCTGGTCTCCAATTAACTCTATGGTATAGGAAACTAGAATCGATTGAGCAGACCTCTCCACCTGCCCAAAAAAAAAAAAAAAAAACAATTTGCCTGTCATTGCCTATTGCTATCATAGGGGATCATTTATATTCCTTGTGATAATAAAAGTGAAAAAAAAAAAATTAGTGACCTTAAAAAAGAAAAAAAAAAAAGTTAATACACTAACTGCTTGCCCGCCACCCTATAGTAGACACACACGATTTGCATTTCCAGGTAGGGGGCGCACATGCGCACCACAACTGGCAGCTAGAGTTGTCAATCTCGGATGGAGATTCCCCGCCGGCACTCGTCGGGGAAAGCCGACAGAGGAGAGACATCTGTGCGTTAACAACACAGGTCTCTCTCCTGTCAGCAAGGACATGCTGCGTATCTACCTAGTAAAACAGCACACAGTTAACCCTTTGAGCGCACCAGATGTTAACTCCTTCCTGCCCAGTGTCATTAGTACAGTGTCAATGCTTTTTACTGTATCACTGTATTAGTGTTACTAGAGATGTCAGTGGCAGTTTGTTTCCACCCAGCAGTTTCCACCCAGCATCAGAATGCCCGACGCAGTCCCGCTATAAGTCACTGATCACCGCCATTACTAGTATGAAAAAGAAAAAAAAAAAAGGAAGAAAATTCCAGTATATATGCGCCATTTGTAGATGCAAGAACTTTCACGTAAACCAATTCATTTACGGTACACATATTGGGATTTTTTTTTTTAAGCAAAGATGTAGCAGAATACATTTTGGCCTAAATTTATGATGAAATTTGATTTAAATATTTATTGGATCTGTTTTAGAAGTCCAAATTTTATAATTTAAATCCTTTTGGAGGGCAGGTGAGTAAAATATGAAATTTACACAAACCAATATTCCCCCCTCCCCCACCCATGCACAAAAAGCAAACGCATTAATTGGTCTTGCACCTTCAAACAACGATCATCCCAAACATGTGAAGCATGACCGAGAAGTCCTCCTGTCAGACCTCCTGTGTATAACTAAAGTGGTAACCTGTAAAGGCTTTTAAAGAGTTGCCTATGGGTTATACACTGTGTATTATTACAACAATTATTAGGTAAGTATTTTGACCAAATCATTTTTATGCATACTTTCCAACCCTGAGCTGTATAAACTTGAATTATTGAATTATTGGATTTAAGCATAATTCAGGAGATGTGCAATTGTGTAATGAGGGAAGCTGTGGCCTAAGGAGTGCAACACCCTATATCAAAGGTGTACATAATTAAGCAGCTATTGGGGTGAGATCACAGAACCAAAAACATTTTGTTGTAAATGGTCAGAGTCGCAATAAACTTTTTTTGATTTGAGAAGAAGCAAAAAACTTAGAGCTACTAGGAACCCATTATCCTCCAGTGTTGTCATGTCATATTCCAGAACTGCAACCTACCTTGAGTGCCCAGAGGTACAAGGTGTTCAGTGCTCAAAAGACATGGCCAAGGTAAGGAAGGATGAAACCCAACCACCATTGAACAAGACAAGTTGAAACGTCAAGACTGGCCAAAGAAAAATCTGAACACAGATAGCTTCAAGGTTTTATGGATTGATGAGATGAGTGAGACTCTTGACAGACCAGATGGATGGGCCCATGGTTGGATCAGTAACGGCCACAGAGCTCCACTTTGACTCAGACGCCAGCAAAGTGGAGGTGGGGTACTGGTATCATTAAATATTAGTTAGTCCTTTTTGGGTTGAAGGAGGACTTAAAAGCAACTAGCAAACCTACTGCCAGTTTTTAGAAGACATTCTTCAAAAAAGTAGTACAGGAAAAAGTCTGAATCTTTCAAGAACACCATAAATATTTATGCAGGCTATGCTCCATCACATGCATCGAAGTACTCCACTGCGTGGCTTGCCAGTAAAGACCTTAAAGATAAAATAATTGCATGGCCCCTTCCTCACCTGACCTAAACCCTATTGAGAACTTTTGCGCCCTTCTTAAATGGGAGATTTACAGTTAAAGATAACAGTACACCTCTCTGAACAGTGTCTGGGAGGCTGTGGTTGCTGCTGCATAAAAAGTTGCTAGTCAACAGATCAAGAAACTAATAGACTCCATGAATAGAAGGTGTATGACTGCTATTAAAAAGGGTGGCTATAGTGGTTACTGAGAAAATATATCAAAAATATTTATCTGTAAAATTCAGTTGTTTATTATTCTCACTTTACAGACAAGTGAGATAGGAACATTTTCGCCATTTAGTTGCATAATAATAATTTTGCACACGAATAGTTGGCCAATAATATTCTCCTAAGCAAGCCAAAACCTCACGTTTACTTTCCTAAATATTCGATAACAACATTTTGGATTAACAGAGCACTGTAGTTGTTCAACAATGAAATGAATCCTCGAAAGTACAACTTGCCTAATTGTGCACAGTGTAAAATTTACTTAATTTGTTGCTGTTACACAGGCATATGTGTCCATGTATTATACACTGCTCAAAAAATATTAAAGGAACACTTTTTAATCAGAGTATAGCATCAAGTAAATTAAACTCCTGGGATATTGATCTGGTCAGTTGGGTAGCAGAGGGGGTTGGTAATCAGTTTCAGCTGCTTTTAATAAAATTAACAGGTGCACTAGATGGGCAACAATTAGACCACCTGTAAAACCATTCTGGGTTTGGGGGGGGTTGAGGCCACTGACATTTGTTTCCCTATTCATCTGTTCTGGGTTTTCACTAGTTTTGCATTTGGCTAGGGTCAGTGTCACTACTGGTAGCATGAGGCGATACCTGGACCCTACAGAGGTTGCACAGGCAGTCCAACTCCTCCGGCATGGCACATCAACACATGCCATTGCCAGAAGGTTTGCCAAGTCTCCCAGCACAGTCAAGAGCATGGAGGAGATTCCAGGAAACAAGACAGTTACTCATAGGAGAGCAGACAGGGTGGTAGAAGGTCCTTAACCCATCAGCAGGACCTTCAGAATCTGCTCCTTTGTTCAAGGAGGAACAGGATGAACACTGCCAGAGCCCTACAAACTTACCTTTAGCAGGCCACTGGTGTGAATGTCTCTGACCAAACAATCAGATACAGGACTTCATGAGGGTGTGGCCTGAGGGCCCGCCGTCCTCTATTGGGCCCTGTACTCCCTGCCCGGCACCACAGAGCGCGATTGGCATTTGCTATTGAACACCAGAAATGGCAGGTCCGTCACCTGCGCCCCATGCTTTTCAGAGATGAGAGCAGGTTCACACGGAGCACATGTGACAGACATGAAAGATTCTGGAGAAGCTGTGGCGAACGTTATGCTGCCTGTAACATTGTTCAGCATGACCATGTGGTGGTGGGTCAGTGATGGTCTGGGGAGGCATATCCATGGAGGGATGCACAGACCTCTACAGGCTAGACAATGGAACCCTGACTGCCATTAGGTATCGGAATGAAATCCTTGGACTCATTGTCAGACCCTACACTGGTGTAGTGGGTCCTAGGTTCCTCCTGGTGCACGACAATGCCCGGCCTCATGTGGCCAGAGCATGCAGGCAGTTCCTGGAGGATGAAGGAATTGATACCACTGAATTGCCCCCACGCTCTCCTGAAATAAATCCAATAGAACACCTCTGGGATATCATGTTTTGGTCCATCAGACACTGCCAAGTTGCACCGCAGACTGTCCAGGTGCTCAGTGATGCCCTGGTCCAGATCTGGAAGGAAATACCCCAGGACACCATCTCTCGTCTCATTAGGAGCATTCCTCGATGTTGTCAGGCATGCATACAAGCATGCGGGGGCCATACAAACTACTAGGTACCATTCTGATTTGCTGAAATGAAAATTTCAGCAAAATGGACTAGCCTGCTGCATCATTTTTTCACTTTGATTTTCGGGGGTGTCTTTGAATTCAGTCCTCTGTAGACTGATAATTTTCATTTCCATCAAATGAGGGAACATCCTTATGTTCCGAACACATTACCCAGTCCATATCAGTATAGATATCCAGCGTGATATTTTTTCCAATTGAGATCTGATGTGTTTTCAAAGTGTTTAATTTTTTTGCGCAGTGCATTAGAGGAGCATACACAAGCAAAAAAAAACCCACACGACACATTCTTGAGAGGAGCTGTAGAAGAGCAGAAACAAAAAAAAAAAAAAAACCCAAACAGTTACAGACACTGAAGGAGTATAGCATATGGACATTCCAGTGGCCAATACAAATGAATATTCTGCCCAGCATAATGCATTTACGTGCAAACGATATACGCATCTAAAGAGTAAGCAATAAACAGCTTTTAGTGCATTTTTAAGCTGCACTTTCCTGCCAGCCACTCTGGCATGTAGGGGCTTTGTCAGACTCCCCATGTGCATGAGGCCATAATCTGCTCATATCCAAAGACACAAACAGTGACCTGAAAAATATTCTGTATATTTCACATTATAGCAAACACCCATGTAGTTATCAATATTTGATGGTAACATCAGCCAAAAATTTACAGATGTGCATGTATTGTCTGCACTTCTTTTGCTTATACAAATGCTACACAAGCCAATGCAAAATATAGCAACCTGGAGGTGTTCTATACACCGATTGTGTACAGAACTTTCCCAGAAATAGCATCTACTGCTTGTGAGATTAGTGCTAACTTCTGCGAAGATCCTTGAACCAAACTCTTAAAATAAAAATAAATAATTTAGGCACCCCCCTGCAACAAAAATATCACTTTTGGTGTGATGCGCTCTACACCGTGTTGCAAATTATTACGCAAATTCTATTTAAGTGTCACAAAGATTAAATATTTTGTTTTTCAGTTTAACTCATGGATGGCATTGTGTGTCAGGGCTCTTTTGATCACTGAAAACAATCTCGGACACCTATAATAATTAGATTGGCCGGTGAGCCCAATTTAAAGAAAAACTACTAAAGGACGGTGTCCCACATTATTAAGCAGAGCACCATTTTCATGCAATATGGGGAAGAAAAAGGATCTCTCTGCTGCTGAAAAGAGTGAAATAGTTCAATGCCTTGGACGAAGTATGAAAACATTAGATACTTCACGAAAAACTTAAGCGTGATCATCGCACTATTAAGAGATTTGTGGCTGATTCAGAGCACAGACGGGTTCATGCAGATAAAGGCACATTGAGGAAGATTTCTGCCAGATTCATGCATCGGATCAAGAGAGCAGCTGCTAAAATACCATTACATGGCAGCAAACAGATATTTGAAGCTGCTGGTGCCTCTGGAGTCCCAGGGACATCAAGGTGTAGAGTCCTCCAGAGTCTTGTGTGCATAAACCTTCTATTCAGCCACCAATAACCAATGCTCACAAGCAGAAACGGCTGCATTGGGCAGAAAAATACATTAAGTCTAATTTTCAAAACAGTCCTGTTCACTGATGAGTGCCGTGCAACCCTGGATGGTCCAGATGGATGGAGTAGTGGATGGTTGGTAGACAGCCACCCTGTTCCAACAAGGCTGCGATGTCAGCAAGGCGGTGCTGGAGTCATGTTTTGAGCCGGAATCATGGGAACAGAGCTGGTCAGCCCCTTTAGCGGCCCCGAAGCAGAAACTGTCCAAAAACTCACAAGTTCAATGGATGCAAGACTTGTGAAGCTGCTCTCAAATAAGGAGTCCTATGTTAAAATGTAACGTGATCTGTTAAAATGTTTAAAAAGTTAAAATGGTGTTAAAAGTTTGATTGAAATAGCTTTTGATTTCAGTAAATATGCTGCACACACAACAAATGACAATTTTCAGTTCTTTACAATCTATAAAGTGTTTTGAAACTTACTGTGTGTAATAATTTGGAACAGTGCATTGGAAGTGTTTTATGTTTAAAAAAAATAGTTATTAGGTTTGTTCAATAAAATTTGAATTGTACTCGTAATAGTTGATAACATGAGAATTATGCTGACTGTTATTTACATAAATTATTTAGGTAAATGACAAAAATATTATTTGCAAAATAATTTGGAACACGGTGTAAGGGTCAATAACTTTTTAGTGAGGAAAGTTGCAGTGTCTGAATCTCCTTCGAACACTGCAGGTGCATCAGCTGATCATCAAGTCACTCCCATTCAGATTAGCTTACACAACACAAACAAAACAACTTTTCCTTCAGAACAGAAATAGGCAGGAGTCTGCAACAAAGTTGTAATCCTTCCAATGTACATTGAACAGCCAGAAGAAATTTTTTTCCCCTTCAACATCAAGAAAAAAGTGGAGTTACCCTTAACCGGCAATTTCTGAAAAAACTTTAATGTTGTATATCAAACAAACAACACAGTATTAGATACAAGTAGGGCTGTAACTCCCACCCTCCAATCCTTCATTTTTTTTGTGTCCCTGGCAGCTGTCAGTGGTTTCTTCCTCCAACAACCACATTACTACAGTACAAAGTAATGGCGTGAAAGTCAGAAAGAACCAAGGTGACAGAATCCCAGAAGTGGTAATTTTCCTGCAGACTTCAGAGGAAGATTTTTCGTGAACAGACTGATGTACTTGCAGCACACAAAATGGAAAACAAGTAATTCTTAAATCTGCTTTAAATTATTCTTAATATAAAAAAAAAAAAAAAAAAAAAAAAAAAAAAAAAAAGCTTTTGATTGCTGGACCAATACTCTTGAAGTCCAACTGCAGGTTGATATTCAGCTCTCCCACATCTATGTGTACATTTAATTAAAAAAAAAAAAATCCATTTAGCAGCCTGGGTTTGCTACAATAAATATTTTGGTCTGCATTGCTCAACAGGCCCAACATGATGACAAGCTGATTTCCTTTGTGTACAGTAGACTTGGTTCGCCGAGTAAAAAAGGAAGAATATGTAGCAATTAAACATAGCACAACGCAACACATCACAGTGCAACATGCATTAAGAATAATGTGGGGGGGGGGGGAGGGAAGAGAGAGAAAAAAAGCACACATCAGCTTAAGCACATTTACCAAGCATCAGTGCATGCTAATGCAACGCAAGTGGTGCGAATCCAGCCTTTCGTTAATGGACATCCAAGCCACTTTAATCACTGATCCAATAACAAAAAACGACACACTACCAAGAAACCTATTTTTAGCAAGCGCTAAATGCGATCAATTTAGACATCTGATACTAAAAGCAAACTTTTTTTTAATGGCGAAACGTACACTATATTGCCAAAGGTATTGGAACACCCCTGCAAATCACTGGATTTAGGTGTTCCAATCACCTCCATGGCCACAGGTGTATAAAATGAAGCACCGAGGCATGCAGACTGCTTCTACAAACACTTGTGAAAGAATGGAGCTCAGTGAATTGAGCGAGCTCTCAGGAGATCAATGAATTCAAGCGTGGTATTGTTATAGGTTGCAACCTGTGCAATAAGGCCATCTGTGAAATTTCCTTGCTGCTAAAAATTCCACAGTCAACTGTTAGTGGTATTATAACAAAGTGGAAGCAACTGAGAACAGCAACTCAGCCACAAAGTGGTAGACAAACGTAAAATTACAGAGCGGGGTCAGCACATGCTAAAGCGCACAGAAGTCCCCAACTGACCTGCAGAGTCAACAGCTAAAGACCTCCAAACTTCATGTGGCCTTCAGATTAGCACAACAGTGTGTAGAAATTCATGGAATGGGTTTCCATGGCTGAGCATCTTCATCCTAGTCTTACATCACCAAGTGCAATGCAAAGTGTCAGATGCAGTGGTGCAAAGCACGCCACCACTGGACTGTAGAGCAGTGGAAACATGTTTTCTAAAGTGACCAATCACAATTCTCTATCTAGCAATCCGATGGACGTGTCTGGGTTTGGCGGTTACCAGGAGAACAGTATTTGCCTGACTGCATTGTGCCAAGTGTAAAGTTTGGTGGAGGGGATATTATGGTGTGTTTGGTTTTTTTTTTCAGGGGTGAGCTTAGCCCCTTAATTCCAGTGAAAAGAACTCTTAAGGCGTCAGTATACCAAGACATTTTGGACAATTTCATGCACCCAACTTTGTGGGGACAGTTTGGGGATGGCCCCTTCCTGTTCCAACATGACTGCGCACCAGTGCACAAAGCAAGGTCCAGAAAGACATGGACGCGCAAGTTTGGGGTGGAAGAACTTTATTTGCCTGCACAGAGTCCTGACCTAATTCATCCCAAAAAGGTGTTTTACGGGATTGACAGCAGAGACTGCGAATCAGGCCTTCTCATCCAACATCAGAGCCTGACCTCTCAAATGCACTTCTCAAAAAGAATGGTCAAACATTCCCATAGACACACACCTAAATCTTGTGAACAAAATCGGACACAAGGGGGCACCAATCTCAGTGTAAAGGGTTAAAGATTTATTGGTAACAAGAGGTTAAGAACTACTCACAAAATGTAAGAAGTATAATAGCATGGTAAAGGAATGCCTTTGGTAAGCCCTCAGTCTGCCAATGATGTGAAGATGGATCCAGGTTATAAAGGATGAGCAGAGATGCAACCGTCAGTGTTAAGCAATGCAGAGTTTTTGAAAATGGTGCTGAAACCAGCGTGGACTGCAAGGAAGTCGGGGCCTTGGTGGGCGACCAATGGCAGGGCGGAATCAGGGTCAGGTGACACGTTTCGAAGCACTTGCTTCTTCTCCAAACCTGATTGGCTGTCTGGTTCTCCAATGTTTTATAGGCAGAAGACAGGGTGCAGGATGATATCACTGACTGTCAGCTGGGGGAAGATGTCAGCAGCTAGGATTGGTGGATAGGGATCAGGGCATTGTCGGAGGGGAGCCATATACAATAAAAAAAAAAAGTAGTAACTGGCATAATGTTCTAGTGTGGTTCTTCACATAATGGTGACAATGTCTTTGGTGGACACAATTCATAATAATATAGTTATATGCAAATAAACGTGTTCACTAAAAGACATTGCCACCATTATGTGAAGAACCACACTAGAACATTACGCCAGTTACTGCTTTTTTCTTTATGGTATATGCCTCCCCTCCGACGATGCTCTGATCCCCATCCACCGATCCTAGCTACTGACATCTTCACCAATCCTAGCTGCTCACATCTGCTGACATCTTCCCCCAACTGCCTGATCATACGACGTCATATGACATCCTGGACTTTAAGTGGAGAAATCTTTTTTTCAGCCGGCAATTCCCTCTTTAGTAAAAGCCATCCTAGCTGATTAGCCGCTGGATTGCTTTTACAGGAACCCCCCCTTCCAAAATGGCACCTCTCCATGCAATCGGGGAGCCAGAGAACTGATCAGTCTGACTGCATGGTTCCTGCCCATCTCTATGATCCTGGGAGGCCAGAAGCAACATCACTTCCAGCTCTGGCAGATGTAAATACTGCCTTTTTTTTTTCTGTCTAAGCTGGAAAGCCTGAAATTTTTTTTTTTGGCTTGATGTTTTACCTGTCGTGCCTTATTCCTATTACAAAGGATGTTTACATTCCTTGCAATAGGAATAAAAGTGATGGGAAAAAAAATATAAAAAAGGGAAAGTAGTGCTCGCATGCAGAAGTGAACGCATAGGTAAACAGCGTTCGAACCACACGTGAGGTATTGCTATGAATGTTATAGCGAGAGCAATTCTAGTGATAGGCTTCCTCTGTAGCTCTAAACTGGTAACTTGTAAAAAATGTGGTTATATATTGCATTTTTTTTTGCATTAAAATGAACTGCTTCCTGGCCGCCCTATAGCAGATGTACTGCTACAGGGTGGCACGGATGCGCAAAATCACACACACATACATATATATATATATATATATATATATGTATATCTCTCTATCACACACACACACGTGAATATGCATTTCCGGAGGGGGGGCATTTGTGCCCTACCCGCGCCACCATTCACAGCCGTGGCTGTCAATCACCGGGGCCTGGACAGTGATCGCCAAGCATCTCCGACGGGGAGGAGAACGGTTTGTAAACAAAAAACAGTTCTCCTTGTCAGCTTGTGCACACTGCTTTGGATGTGCTGCGCATAGCAAAGCAATGTGATTACAGTGAAGCACATACACAGCTTCTAGTGAAACAGCACACAGTTAACCATTTAATCGGCCCTCATGTTAACCCCTTCCTGTCCAATTCCATTAGTAGTGTCAGTGCTTTTTATTAGCACTGATCACTGTATTGGTGTCACTTGGGATGTCAGGGACACCAAGTCAGTTCCCCCCAGTGTCAGAATGCTCGCTGCAGTCCCAATATATATATAAAAATCACTGATTGCCACCATTACTAGTAAAAAGAAAAGAAAAAATTTCCAGTATCCATACCACCATTTGTAAATGCTATAACTTTCACGTAAACCAATTAATTTACACATACTGGGATTTTTTTTTTTTTTTTTTAGCAAAGACATGTAGCAGAATACATTTTGGCCTAAATTTATGACAATTTAATTTTTTACTGGACATGTTTAACAGCAAAAAGTTAAAAAAAAATTTTTTAATCAAAAAGTGTGGGTCTTTATAGCACAAAAAATAAAAACCGCAATACCGCAAATACCACCAAAAGAAAGCTCAAATCGTGGGGGGGGGGGGGGGGAAGTAAAGTTTATTCGGGTGTGGCATTGCATGACCGCGCAATAGTCAGTTAAAGCAACGCAGCGCCGTGAAGCAAAATATGGCCTGGTCAGGAAGTGGGGGGGGGGGTAAATCCTCAGGAGGGCAAGTGGTTAAAGTGCTAATTAAACAGATTGACTTTGAACAAATTGCTCCGCATATGCTGTGTGACGTAAAAAATTGCAATGACCACTATTTTATGCTCTGCTGAAAAATATATGTTTGGGGATTCTAAGTAATTTTCTAGCAAAAAATAATATTAATATCATTATTGTATGATGGGAAGCTGTTTACCATAGATTGATAGAATTTTGAACACATTCAAATGTCTTTTGAAATATTTTGTTTGCTTTCAACATTGGAATGAATGTACTTTACAGAACAAAAACCACATATGTGGTTAGAAATCCTATTACAGGAAAAAAAAAAAAAAAAAATATTCCATCCTGTCCAGTCTAATTTCCCTATCACTTCGGTTGACAAAACATCGATTTGACCCATGAATGGTTAGAAGAAAAAAAACAAACTGTTTCCTAACAATTTTTATTTGAATTTCTGCCCATCTATGGCCAGCTTTACACTTATGCTGTCTATCACCTCCATCTCTTGAGGACTTTGACAGCACTATCAGTTCCGTCAATCCAAAAAGTGTTGGAATAATTAAGTGGGTCCAGCTGCAGATTAGCTGATTGGCAGTTGCAATGTATTAGGGACACTGCTGCTTTAAATTCATTAGCAAGTGCAGAAGCATTGTTCCTCTTTCACAGGAAGTTACAGGAGGTCATCTCCCCAAAATTTTATTAAATGACCCTTATCCAGGAATGCAACCAAGGTGGCAAAGGTGCTGCTGCTACAAAATGATAGACATCCAGCTCATGTGTAGGGTTTGGGGGGGCAAACTCATGTTCAACCTAAACTACATCCCTAATAGTAGGCCAAAGTTTTACTTTCAGAAGGGACATTTATAAGAACCTCATGAAAGGGATGCTACCTACAACCAGGTGGGAATATGTCCAGCCACACAATTTGAATGGAGTGCAGAGCACAAAAAAATAAAAAAAATTAATTTATATATATTCAAACTGAACAGTGCAAGGAAGATGAGAGAAAAAAAAAAAAAAAAGAGGCAGAAACAGCTTAATCATTTGTGTGGCTCACAGGCTCCTCAGAGAGATGAGCAAATACTGAAAAGCCTGGGGAGGGCACCATCACTCCTCAAAGCACATTACCAGTCTTCCCCTTTTAGATGTACAAGATGCTTTTTTCTGAGTTCAAGATGAGGCTAAATACCAATCAGCGAATCCTATGACTAATAATGGATGTGGAAGATACTGTCAAACAACATAACCCTGTCAATGGCTGGAAAACACAGAGCATATATTATAAATATTCTACCAAGGTAACATAAAAATAAAAACGTGATATGGCCTTCCCACTATAAAAGTGGTCTTTTTTATCCCATAACAGATGCAAGAAACATACATATCAATTTGGTGAAATATCAATTCCGCACAAACAGCTATTTACATAATCTTCAGGCTTGTGAACAGTCTTGCCAGACTTTTTTTTTTTAAATTCTGTTTAATCAGTCTTCAGGCAAAACTGCTTCACTGGACGTCCGTCATCTCTACTGCACTTAAAATGTACACTTATACTCACCATAAACTTTCTAAACCAATCATTTTCAAACAGACACCTCCATGTGCCCTTCAGGTAGGTTTATTTATGTTCTAGAGTACAATAGCAACCCCATATGCATGTTATGTATTTCTTAAATTACAAGATTTAATTATTAGGGCTCATTCACATAGGGGGCACAGAGAGCCATACACCAAGAAAAACAAGCAGGGGAGCGTTTGTGTACCTGTACAAGATAAAATGATAAACACTGCACATCTTAGCATTTACTTGCTCACAGGGACAGGTGAGGTGCCCTGGATGCAACAGAACACAAGTTCTCCATCAGATGTATCAGTTAAAGGGTTGAGACAAACCATTTAACACCACCGACAGGGGTGATTACATAATGTTTTTTTTTTTTTTTTTTTTTTAAAACAAACATGTCATTCTTACCTGTTCTGTGCAATTGTTGTGCACAGAACAACCCCAATACTCCTCTTCTAGGGTCCCACACCGGCAAGTATTGAACACGTGTTTAAGCACATCAACCATTTGAGAGTTAACAGAGTCCACTAGCCAGAAAGGCTCAAAATGGGCCTAGTGTTCGGACCCGTTTCCACGCGTTTAGACGTGTCACGCAATTATGCTCAAGAGCTTCTGTCCTGAACAAGCTTTTGATTTTTTAGCCTGTAAATGCTTCTCTTTTAACATGCCTATGTGTGCATGGACACAGGTTAACAAAAAGGTGCCTTTACAAGCTGGGGAGAAAAAACAAAACCCCCAAAAAAACGACAATTAATGCCACCACACTTAATGATTGGTAAGCTACAATATTACATTTTTGGCTTTGAGTTTAAAAGTATAACTAAAAGGCAAAGCTTTTTTAAAGTTTTGGATAGAGTTGAGATGGATTACAACCCCTGTCCATTTTTAGTGCTATCTGTGCCCCCAATAGGGATCTTCACCCTCTCAATTTGTCCTGTTTACCATTATCATTGAAAGTGCAGGTAACCCAAATTTTGGGTTGTCCCCAGAAAAGTAATAGAGGGGAAATCTTCCAATGGGGACACTAGTTCTGGTGACCTGGGCGGACTCGTAATTTGCAGAGAGATTTCCTCTCCCACAGCCAAAGGGGCACAGATGGTGAAACAAAATCTGACAGGTTATAAACCTCCCTTACTCTATTCAAAAATCGGGGGAAAAAAAAAAAAGTTTTGCCTATAGTCCTACTTTAATTCCACGTCACACTCTGGAACAAATTCAAGTTGGCTACAGGCCCCCTATCGATTCTGGAAGCTTATAGTGAGCACTGGGTCTGCTTTAACCACTTCCAGTTCAGACACTTTTACCCCCTTCCTGTCCAGGCCAATTTTCAGCTTTCAGTGCCATCACACTTTGAATGACAATTGCGCGGTCATACAACACTGTACACATATGAATTTTTTAGCATTTTTTTTAGACCGATAAAGCTTTATTTTGGTGGCATTTATTCACTTAGAGTTTTATTTTTTTTTGCTATTTAAATTAAATGTCCAAAAACTTGGGGGAAAAAAGGGTTCTTATAAAATTTTGCAAATAAATAGTATTTCATCATAAATCTTGGCCAAAATTTATTCCGTTATCTTTTTAGTTTAAAAAAAAATGTTTAAAAATTATAATTTTTGGTTATAAACTAATTTGGGTTAATTTTTTTTTTCTTTATTTTTATGGGTTTTTTTTTTACATATGGTCATCCTAGCAGTACAATGTCACCATGGTGACACTGTACTGCTTGTGGGGGATGATGAAGATTTTTTTTTGTCACTTACTGCTTTTACACCCATAAAGGCTGTAAAAGCAATCATTTTTCCTCTTCCGCATTCTTGCAGCCATTGAGAACTACTGTGTGAGCTGTGATTGGTCACAGCTTGTCACATGGTACAAGGCTGTTGTGAATAGCCTTGTACCATGTGACCTCTGTGATCATTCACAGATTTCACACATAGTATGCAATGATGTCAGAAGTGACATCTTGCTTACTACTCTGCATGTGATCACTGATTGGGCAATCTGTGATCACATGATTGGGACCTCGCACAGAGATCCTGGCTGACGATCGGTGCTCCACTGTGTCCGGAGGACACAGCGGGCACCGGATCACGGTGCTGCGCGCTCCCAGGGAGCGCGCACAAGCAAGGTGCAGGGAGGCCATTTATAAACGGCCACCCGACCCTGCAATGCCACCGTCCGGCCGTATATATACACATGAGCTGGACGAGAAGTGGTTAAATAATATCTAGCCTGGTTATTCATTTATTCTCAGCCTCCCGATTGGACTAACCTAATCATTTACTCATTCCCAGCTTGCTGATCAGCCAATAAAAGAGCATCACCTCAATGCAAAGTCATCACTATGCTCACTTTTCCTCCCACCAACAGCAAGCTCTCAGTGCTAGATTGGCTCATAGTGCTTCCCTGCCTCTCCTAGTCCGAGTACTGCTGTGCAGAGGATTACAAATAGCCAAAATGCAGAGAATTTAGGCAGTTATGGAAATAAATGCAGTTGAGCATTGATTAAAAATGGAGTTTGGATTTAAAACTTAGGTCAGGAAAATACAAGTAGTCAGACAAGCACATAATCCCCACCCTGGATAGTGCTGTTGTGTCCTGCTCTCTCCTTAGAGTGAAAGCTCCAGATACTGCCAATGAGAGCAGTAGATGAAACTGCAACAATCTTCAGGGGGTACTGGGGATGAATGCATAAGGGGAAGCTCCAGACGCCACCCCAACCACTGCCCCCTCCCCAGCAGCACCTTTAGGATTTATGATGATGCACACTGGGCTTAGAACAAAAAAAAACAAAAAAAAAAAAAAACACAAAAGTGTTTCTGTACAAACGTTTAGGTGCATTTAGGGGTGTTTACTGGTTTTTTTCTGCCAGAAACTCCAACCAAAAATGTATTTCCTGCCTCTAAATGCGGACCTTAAAATGCTCCTTCAAATGTGCATGGACACATAGGTAACTAAGCTTCTTCTACAAGAAAAAAAACACCCTCAAAACTCCTGTAAAAGCAGTTTTTTTTGTTTTTTTTTTTAAAGGACAAGTTCACCTTTTGCCCAAAAAAAGTTTTGTTTTTTTTTTTGCAGCGGCTGCAGCATGTTACATGTTTTTAGGGTAAAACATGTATCATGTTTCCAAAGGTGAACTTATCCTTTAAGCCAGTGTGCATGGAGCCTTAGGCCCCCTTCTATACATATCCAATCCCAGCATTTCGAATAACAGATCCACATCCTGGAGTCATGAACAGGCACACAGGAGTTGCTACCTCAGAAGGTGTAATATGGTGACTTCAAACTTAAAATACACAATTTGGAATGCAGTACGTCTCACTTATACTACCTGGACCAACACTATTTTTGTTGTTGGCACCTGCAAACAATACAGTGCCCTTACATTATCCTATTTCTACCAGGATCTACTAAAGGACAGTCTTTACTTTCCCTAAATGTGGGACACTATCAATGCCTTTCTCCACTCCAAGACATTCCAGAGATAGGAGCACTGCCGGAAAGAACATTTAAAACTCTTTTATTAAGTGCCAAGGCCTGATCTAAAAAGGAAGAAGCCGCAGGCTCTTTTCAGACAGAAGTGACCCTCATAAAGTGCAGCAAGGAGAGATTAATCTGCAAGTTCTACTGTATAACATGCATCTCACTCACACATATTAGGTCTACGAGACATCAGGGGTTCGGCTGCCTACAGCTTCAGAAGGGTGGATAACACAGGACTTTTCCTCTCCCTTGTTCTGGCCCCTTCCTATATGCGAGTCCAATAAAAGCAGGAGTGGAATGAAGCAAACAAAATAGACAATCCATCTTCTGTACTGAGTCCTGAACTCCTCCACAGTAGTTTCCATACCATTAGAACAGGAGCTCAATCTAACCTGGTACATTAGCAAAAAATGAAATGTCAGGGTTTCATATTATTCGCTCCGCATTTTGCAGTTTAGAGAAATTTATTTTAAAGAAGAAGAATTCTGCTACGTATTATATGACCATTTCATCCCTGTACAATGTCAGAAAACCAGCATCCCTTTCTGTAGGAGAAACAAACACCAATTAATGATTTAAGCATGCCTTCAGAAGTCCTATGCTCTAAGGGAAGAGGGCTCCTATTTTTAATTCCCCCTTTTATATCATAGCTGTAAATAATGGTACAGGCACAAAAACAATGTGCCTCTCACCGATTCCAAAAAAGAAACTATAAAGGCTGAACATGCTAGTTGCCTGGCTGTCTCTGGCCTCAGTATATTCAAAGTCAATGCCTTGGAACAATTCTACACTGGGTAAAGAAAGAACTCTACATTCCTAATCTGAATCAGTGAAGCAACTAGATTTTGTGAGGCTGTGGGGTTGAAGAACAGACAGTTCACTTGCAATGGAAGGTGCACTTTGTAAAGCAATTGGTCCCAGAGCTTCATGAATGAGGTGCAGCTCTACTGACTTCCAATCATGTGCAAGCAATTTTTTTTCCTTGCATATGGCTGGGGAAAACGTATACCTCATTCACAAACGTTTGGGGTAACGTCACTTGCAAAGAGAACAGCCTATCTGCCTTTAGTAACCCCTTTCCAAGAGTGAATGGACTAAGTTTTTAAGTCTTGTGTGGCACATATATTTAAAGAGAGCACAAAGCCTGTCAACCAACCATCTCCAACTGCGTTGAGTGGACCCACAATTACTACACATATAAGTAGTTCAGTATTTGAGCACAATTTTTCCTGTAAGGTCTTCTTTAAAAAGCAACTATGCAATCCTCACACAAAACTAAACTAACTTTCAGTCTGAACCACCGAATTTTGTAACCCTCAACCTTCCTGTTCCTGAAAACTCAAACATATTGTAACATGAAAGTTAAAAACTGCCTACATTCTGCCTATTGAAATGACTGGCAAAAGCCATTCCAGAAGGCTTCCCCCCCCCCCCCCCCATGGTTGGTGATGGGAAATAACGGCTTCATTAGCACCAGAGAAAAGTAATGAGATTTTCTGAATTAGTCTGACAAATGACAACTGCTACCTAAAGAAATGTTTAAACAAAATCTTTGTTTCTGATGTCGGAAAAGTTTAAAATAATTAAATATATCTTATTAACCAATTCAATACCTGGCAATTTTACCCCCTTTCTGCCCAGGCCATTTTTCAGGTTTCAGTGCTCTCACACTTTGGGTACAATGTTGTATAACCGCGCAATTGTCATTCAAACTAAAATTTTATCATTTTCTTCACACAACTAGAGCTTTCTTTTGGTGGTATTTAATCACCACTGGGGTTTGGGGGTACAGATATCCCCCAAATGACCCCTTTTTGCAAAGTAGACAGTTCAACGTACTTCATAAGAGGCATGGCGAGTTTTTTGAAGTTGTATTTTTTTGTCCAAATTTTTCGGAAAATTAAAAAATGAAAAAAAATTAGTTTCATTTTTTTTTTTTTTAAACATTGTCACCAGTGCAGTACAGCATCATCAAATAACTTGCATGGTGGTGATCAGGGACACTGACTGGTGACAGTATGAAAAAAAAAAAAAAAAAAAAAAAATATTATATATATATATATATATATATATATATATATATATATATATATATATATATATATATATAAAATTTCTATTTTTTTGATTACATTTTTTCTTTTTTTTCAGTTTTTTTTCATATTTCACTATGACCAAAGTAGTACAATATTACCATAGTAACATTGTACTACTTTGGGGAAGTGATCAGTATTTTTTCTCTTTTTTTTTTTTGTGCTTAGCTGTGATTTGGCCACAGCTAATCACATGACATGTGCATGTGATTAGCTGTGACCATTCACAGCTAGACACTAGTATACAATGGATGGCATGAATGAAGCCATCCATTGTATACAACTGTCATGTGACCTGCTGTGATTGGTCACAGCAGTTCACATGGTACCAGCAACGGGGCCGATACTCAGATCTGTCATCGGCCGTGTCCGAGGTACACGGCCAGTGACAGATCGCGCCGCTGCGCTGCTCTGCAGGAGCGCAATCTGCGCATGTGCGGGAGGACGCCATATGGCGTCCACCCGGAACGCTGATGACATTTGCCGCCCGCCATTCGGTCACAGGGCGGGCGGCAAATGGTTAATATCTCAATTTAGTTTCAAAAGTCATAAGGTCTGCTAAAATGCAAATCTCACTACAAATTTTTGGCAAAAAAAAAAAAACCAAAAACAAAACCACACAACACACATGAAGTCACAGACTTGTAATATTTCACTTTGGTGTGTTGAATTGTTAAAGGGAACACACAGACACTGCTGTAAAGTAAACTGCTCTACAGAATGTGTTAGAAATTCGGATACCTACAGAGAACTTCAGGGGACAAACAGTGCATGCAAACAAAACAAAAGAAAAAAAAAAAAAAGAAGGAAAGGTTTGTCTGTTAACTATTCTGTGCAGACAAGTCAGTGTCACACTTCATGGGTTGCTTGTTACTAGAGCGTCTCATGGTTTGCTGGTTGCTAGGGCATCTATGATCAGCTAAGAGGATCTGTGGTCCAATGTAAATAAAAATGGTCTGGCCAGGGAACAAGCCTATGGCTTACCCCCAACTTGCATAGTCACATTATCTGTATATGTGCCAACCATTATTCCCCTGATGACGCCTGTGTAGGTGAAACGTGTTGGGCAGGACCATATACATGATATCACCACGTATGCCAACTTCAGGCAGTGTTGCATTCTGTACACATGCCATTTCCATGGCTTATGCAAGTGCAATTTTAATACATTGGATGTCTGTTTCAAATCTACACTAAGGGATTTGTCCTTTGTTCCTCACAGTTTCATTGAGAGTAACATTTTAGATTTGCTGTGTAACTGTAAACTGTTGTAAAAGCTGCAAAAGCAGCCAGGTATATGGTGATCTTTTTGGGATATTATTATGTGGTAAACTAGCAAACTGCACTAGCAGGTGGCATCATTGAGCACGGTTTCTCCTGCTGTGCCAACACGAATTGTCAATCCCAATTTCAAACTGGAAGCTTTGTATGCAGCCATTTTGTCAAACACTATTTGGTGATTTGATGTTTAAATTGCATTACCCATTTTAGGTCACTATACGTATTTATATGTGTAATATGTGGACAATGAAGTATTCATGGACTGTATTTATATGTTACTTTGCACGTTAAATTTTGTATGTAATTTAATCAAATAAAAAAAAAAAAAAAAAAAAAAGGGGGCAGCACACAGTTTGAGTACACATGATTGCATATCCTGTGCACAGATGTTTTTGGTGCAGCAGTTATATAAACACTACGGGCAGGGTTTATATATATTTATTTTGAGGGTTACCTTAACATTTGCATTGGTATAAGTGTCCCATTTTAAAAAGGTCTCCAATAGTAAAATCCCAAGATAAAACTTGGAAAGTTCTTCTGAATGGAATAAGATCTGTGAGCATACACTGCAGAACTCACAGACCGCACTCAAGCCTTCAGTACTTCTGTAAATGTAGGGGATAAATGAATGCAGGTTTTAATGGCTCCAGCAGAAGGTAAAACAGGTAAGTTGGCCATACACTTAATTTTTTTTTTTCCGTTCAACCAGCAGGTTAAATCTAAATAAATACATTTTCAAAAAAGCCAATTTCCCTATCCACACATTTGATTGTATCCCGACAGCCGGGAAACGTCCCCTCCATCAGAATACAACGATCAGTGTTGCAGCAAAAATCAGATAGGCTGTTTGTACACAACTTGATCGATAGATCAACTTGTGTACAACCAGCCTGCCCATACATGGACTGAAATTCAGCTGGTCCACGCTGGACTGTATATGGCCAGCTTTAAGAATAAACAGGATACTTCAGGCAACAAAGAACTGAGCAAGTATATAAGCTAAATCTATTGGGTCAAAAAAGTTTCTTGAGACAGGATTAGGCTATCAAAAAGGGCAGATTTGTTGTAGCTGTGCATAATAAAATCAATATACACGTATCAGTAGATGTACAAGTCTAAAAATGTAGCTTCTTTGTATATGTAGATAAAATACATTTAACAGATCACTCAAACAATACAGATACAGGCATATAAAAAGTATAGAAGAAGTGTAGCTAGTCAGAACAAGGGGTATTTGGAGCAGAAAGGCCAGCAATGTCTTAACTTCATCTCAGTTAATTAAAAAAAGTTACTAAAACCATTATTAGAGGCCAGACATGGATATGAGAGATTAGTTGTCTGTATTTATTATTATTTGAATTGTTTGGACTGCTTGCAACAAGAGGAACAACAAGTGGACATCGAGACCTGCACGTCTACAAGGCATTTTTTATATGGGTGAGGCAGGTGCTGCTGGGATTCTGCGGGGGAGCTTTTCCTGGATCTAGACTACGAATTGTTAATAATGGAGATATGTTACAATGAGGGGGAATGTCATGGAGTGCATTAACAAACATGGACCCTTCCTTTTTGGATCGTGACCCTTCAGGAACAGAACAATTCTTTCAAATAAACACTTGCACAGATTGAAGAAAATGTTCTGCTTTGAAGAGTGGACATTAAAGATTAAATTAAAAAAAAAAATGGAACATATTGCAGATTAGTGCTCATTAGATGTAGCTGCATCAGTTTTCATTTTTAAAAGCCCAAGTTTAGTGGAAAAAGAACCAAAAAAAAAAAAACAAACCACAAAATCAGCACAAAGGACAATACTTGGTATGAGGTGTTCCTTGTGCGGATTCTTCTTTTAGCCTAGGTTCACACTATTGAAAGCCGTGCAGTCCACTTTTTTAAAAGTTTAGCGGAAAAGAAAACAAAAAAACAAAAACACAAATCTTCAAATGCTCAAGTGCTTCAAATCTTCTGATTTGAAGCACTGAAGATTTATTTTTATTTTGAGACTTTATCACACGGACATTTTGTATATCTGCATGTATATGTTTTTTAAAGGGATTTATTTTGATTGATTTTCATTCATTTGGTAATTTTACGTAAATATTGTAGTATAGTAGGAGCGCGGCAAAATAATGGTATTTATTTTAGGCACATTAATATATAGGATTGTGTTTGGCGCTAGCAGTTTTCAAATTAGAAATAACTGCATAGCAGCTCACAAGGGTTTTCACATACAAGCTGCAATATTACATTTTTGTTTTTTGGGTTGGTTTATATACGTTTTATTCTTCAGGCAAAGAACAAGTTTAAAAGATGAACTTTCGCTGTCACCTTTCAATGAAAATTAATCCTTTTTGCCCCCCTTTCCTTTGGTACGTTCTTTTGCGCTGCTTAATATAAATTACAAACCTAGCACCGTCCTCTCTCATACTGCTCTACTACAGGATCCTGTCCTGCACTGCCATCTTCCTCATGGGGGCATTCCTGGTTCTTGTAGTCTACTCCAATGACACAGGCCAAGATTGCACATGTGCAGACAGAAATCTAGCCCTGTGTTTGCATACTGTCCTGTCAATGGAGAGAAGTAATGCCTCATAAGAACTGCAACGTTGTTAACCCAGGAAGCTGCACGAAGAGTGAAATATTCTTTCCTAGGTGAGAACTGAAGCAGGGGCAGAAATAGCTTGTGCAGGGTGTTATTTTCATGTGAAGGTCCACTTGAATTTAAATGGAAATGTTTGTCTCCAAACTAAAAATGTAAAAAACTACTGGCCTTTATATAGATTCAAAATCTTTTAAGATACTGCCATGTAAAACAAATTGACCAGATTTAGGCCTTTATTGCTGTGGTGATCCAATCTTGTAAAATTTACAGTAGAAATATTGGTTGATGCAATTGTTTCTGCTCAGACAGACTGTGGAGCCTGTAGGCAATTCCTTTAACAAAAACCTGCTTTCAAGTTTGTAATTAAACAGCTGCATGTAGCAGACTAACACGGAAATGTTCATGGATGGTCAAATTACACAGGACATAGTTAAAAAGATCATGGTTTGCAGACATCAGTTGTGCTCATGTTTGGGCTTGTTAGCAGACAACACACGTAAAAGGTTCTCCATATTGCCTCCAATTTATAAATTAAAGCCTAAAATATTTCAAAATTTTACATTTTTCTCATTCAATACCCTGCTTTCCGTATATGCGCAACATTTGCTAAAGACAGGTCACAGCCAGCTATTAGTTGGTAGTACATGGGTTAAAAACAAGCAAGCTTGTACACATTTAGTGCTTTGAATGCCCCTTAAAAAAAGAAACCACTCTTTATTGTGCATACATTTGAGCTCAAATATTTTTTACAACAGCCTGAAAAAGCTCAATGCATTAAAACCACGTTTACTTACTGGCAACGGTTCTCCAGGAGTCTTCCAGGATGGCTACATGAGAGATGCTGGCTCCGCCCTCTACAGGAAACAATAATTAGACAAGTTAAAAACCCTCCCCCTCATCCTCAGTAATTAGGCAAGAAAACCATCAACCGTGTACACGAGGGAAACAACCCATCACCCTAAGAATCGTGAAAAAATAGAAAGAGGGAAGAGGACGCAGTCCTGGAAGACTCCCGGAAAGACAGTTACCAGTAAGTAACAGTGGTTTTCCCAAAGTGTCTTCCGGGATGGCTACATGAGAGGATAAACAAGCAATTCATCTATCTTAGGGAGGGAGCGCTGCCTGCAGAACTTTCCTTCCAAAGGCCAGATCCTGGCTAGAAAGAAGCTCCACACGGTAGTGTTTTACAAAACGCATTGTTATTCTACCAAACTGCTGCTCTGCAGATATTTTACCATGAGGCACCTGCCCTCTCCGCCCAGAAATCTTCCAAGGCTCTTGTGGAATGTGCCCGCACACTAGAAGGTGGCTGATGGCCCAAGCGCTTGTATACATACAGAATAGCTTTGCGAATCCATCTGGCAATAGAAATTTTGGAAGCACAAATACCCTTTCTGGGTCCACTGAACATTACTAAAAGGTGACTAGAGACTTTCTGAAATTGCTAGTAACCTGCAAGTATTCTAACAAACTTCTAAAATCTAAGAAACTGAATAATTTTTCCTTTTCATTCTTGGGGGAAAATACATAAAGAAGGTAAAGTGACCACCTAAGATCGGTGAAAATCTGAGGAAACTTTAGGAAAGTACATAGCATCTGGTCTCTAAATCGCTATGTTCTAAAATGGACAAACACAGATCCTTACATGAAAAAGAATAAGTCTCCCACTTGTCTGGCCAAGGTGATGTCCACCATAAATACCATCTTAAAAGAGAGAAGCTTCAGAGAACAGTACGACAATGGCTCAAACAGGGTGTTCATGAGAGCCTCCAAAACTAGGGACAAATCCCATGGAGGAATGCCCTTAAGAATTTTGGGGGTATGTCTTTCTCGATCAGGAACCTCTTTAGAAGAGAATCCTCCGCTAATCTTTGGTCCAGGAATACAGAAAAGGCTGATACCTATACCTTCAAGGTACTGACTGCCAATCCCTTATCCACCCTACATGTAAGAAAAAACATATTACTAAGATGGAATTTCCTAACCTTCCAGACCTAGTTCTCCAGGTAAGAAAGGTCCTCCAAACTTTGGCGTACATTTTTCTAGTGCATAGCTTACTGCCTAGGAGTGTCTCGATTACTTTTTCTGAACAACCTTTGGATCTGACAATCCTTTCAGCCTCCAGGCCATCAGATGGAAGAGATGAAGATTGCTACATCTTCCTGTAAAATATTTTTATTGCACCCTTTTGACCTTTTAGTAATAAATCTTACTTTCTGAAAGTGTTGAACTGTTTCTAAAGCTCTTTAATGCAAACTAAGAACCCTGTCTCTGAAGAGCGCTACTGTGTGTTTTAAAACGTCTGCATACATCTGTCTGCGGTGAAATTGTGTATACAAACGATTCAAACATCATAGTGTTTGGGTGTGGGGTCTCTAGAGGTGAACAAGGCTTCCCCCTTTCCCCTGGTCTTCTCAGAAGACCAGCGCTTTCTACCAGGCTGAGGTTTCTTGGGGTCAAAATCGAGGCTACTAAAAAAAGGCTACTAAAATATAGCATGATTTTATCAAGTCATTTGGAATTTTAGTAGTGAAAAGCATGCATCAGGTTTCAGCTGTCAGCAGGGTTCCCCACTCACGTGAATGAGTACGGGGTACATGGTACCGCTACCCATTCACACAAACAAAAAAACAAAAAACAAATAAAAAAAAGCTGTAGTATGGAAAAAAGACAGGAGTCATACTTTGACAAGTGCTTTAATAAAAGAATGCCCCAGATCGAATGTCAATCACGGTGTCACGATGTACACCCTGAAGAAAAAAAAAAAATCTGAGCAGAAGGCCGGGGGCCAGCGATGGTGGCCCCCTTCGGAGTGGCGGCGGTGGATATCGTGATTGACGTTGGATCTACTTTGGGGGACATGCTTTTATTAAAGGACTCCTGTCTTTTTCACACTACAGGTTGTTTTTGTGAATGGGTAGTGGTACCATACTCATTCACGTGGGGAGGAGGGGGGGGGGGGGATCTTGGAGCTTGCAGATTCCGTTAAGTCCCCCGCAGACCCCCACAACCACAGCCCAGGGTTGTGGGGAAGAGGCCCTTGTCCCCATCAACAAGGTGCTTTTTACCCTAAAGCACCCCCCCCCCCATGTGGAGGGCATGTGGCCTGGTATGGTTCAGGAGGAAGGGGGGGGCATCCGCTCCCTCGCCCCCCCCACCCCGTCCTGCATTCTCGGATAAGGGTCTCGTATGGATGTTGGAGGGGGGGGGACCCCCATGCCATTTTTTTAAATTTTGGTGTAGGGCTTCCCCTCAAGATCTATACCAGACCCAAAGGGCTTGGTATGGACGGGAGGGGGGACCCCACACCGTTTTGTTCTTTTTTTTTTTTTTTTAATTACCACAATTTTTTTACATTCAGCTGTCAGTGGGAATCCCGCAGACAGCAGAAACATTAATTCATGCTTTCCACTACTAAAATACCGCATGACTTGATAAAATAACTCCTGCGGTATTTTAATGGCCTTTTTTAGTAAATTTACTATTTTTCAGTGCATTCGGGAAGATCTCCTGAGGTTATCTTTTAAAAAGCTTCTAAAAACGCAAACGTGCATAAAAGCGGCTAAACACGTTATGCAAATGCAGCTAAACTGACATTTTTTAACCTACTTTTTCCAGCAGTTTCCATCGTTCAGAAGAGTTTTCCAAACGACATGTGTACATGAGCCCTAACAGTCTCCGCAAGGAAGGCCACCAATTTGGAAATGAGTGGCAAGGCTTCCTGGACCTGAACGATAGGGGTATCTGAGGAGAGAAGTTCACCAAGACATCCAAGCTCCTGACCAAAAACATGTAAAAGCCAGGTCTGGACCAAGTGAAAAACCTGAAGCTTCCCAGGCTTTCCTTAGCAATGACTCTGCCTTCCGATCCAGCTGGTCTTTAAAACCCGTGTCTCGAAAAGACAAGTCGGCATTCTTGGAGACCTGCAAAAAGGGGGGCATCTATCTTTGAAAGAATATCTCCTCCTTTAGACCAACTAGAAATCTTCATTCATGGCCCCTGAAAAGAAACATCTTTCTTTCCGATCTTTCCATTCTCGAAGGATCATGTCCCTAAGAGACCTCTGTACAGGAAGTGCCCTACCCCTTCTCTCCTGTAAACTCTACGCATTACATCTTGAACAGATTGAGGAGGCAAATCCTCAAAAATCTGCTCAGATGTATAATTGCCTTCAGCAACTTCCACCAGAGAAAAAAAAAATAAAAAATCTGCTGGGAGTAACAATCTCGTGCATCACCGTCCCCCTCCTCTGACCTCACTACCCAAGAAGACCCATCCTCTTCTTCTGAATTGGACACCGCATGAGAAACATGCGTATCTAAGGACAGGAAAACTATGGGAGTGTGTTCACAAAGAATGGAAGCAGTCTGAGACATAGATGGTTCTTCAAAAACCACAGACCTTACAGGAGCGCAAAGTGAAAATCATTTCTTCCTGCATAGATCGCATAAAGTTCTTAATGAAGGAGACAGAATCAGAAACGGCAACAGATAAAATACAATTTCTCAAAAATCTTTTTAGTGTATGAATCCGAGACCTTGGAGTCACAGCTCCCACATCTCTTCCTGGATCTGTGAGCTTCCTACGGAAATCAAAGAGAAACATCTATCGCTTACTGCGCCCCCTCGGTGATCCCCACCTCCCCCTCTCTCGATTCTAACCAGGTCCAGCTCTCCCTTACCTCAGTAGCTGGGGGCTTGGACCCTTCAGTGGAGGTGCCTGGTTGGCAAGCCTTTTGGCTCCACAGCATCTCCTTCCTGCATGCTGAATGTTGTACGCCACTGTGCTGTTACCAAGAACTGCCTTGGTGCCAGTGTTATGTAAAGGCGCCTCAGCATGTCTCCGTCAACCAGAAGTGCATCATTGCGACACTGGAAGTACTGGCACCATCTTGGTACACCCAGAAGTGATGCACCCCCGCCATCTTGGAGGAACCTGGGAGAGGAACCACTAGGGCCACCAGGAGGGGAAACAACCGCAATGGGGATCTGCAAATGCTCACACTATTACAGCCTCCACTGACAGCCAGCCAGTCCCCCAGGGAATACCGCTCCACGGTGCCATGAGTCAGTCCATAGATCAGGGGAGTGAGATCCAGGTACTACGGATGCACCAAAATTTTAGCCGACACATACCGGCCGAAAATACCCCTATCGGCATTTTGCCAATAGGAAAAATTTAGCAGATACAGGAGACTGTCACGATCGCAAGATCGCTGCCACCAACATGCGACAATCTCACGACCACCAATACGTCACGATCGCGGTGTCAGACCCCAGACCTCACCAAACTCGTGTCCGAAGGACTGGCCGATCCAGACCGAGATGTGACGTGCGTAACAATGCCACACTCAGCTGCGCCCTGCACAATGATTGTCCAGCTAATGGAATGCAATCAACGCACCGGCAGCCTGAATGCGCTTGTTACTGGGTCGGGTTAATTACGCAACTAACCCTTCACTGCCACCACCCCTTTTTGTACAGAGAAAGGGGAAACTCTCTTTGTCCAATATACACTGTAATGGTTGAAAAGTCGCCTGTCCAATACGGTCACCACAGGCCCCCCACACACACTTCGGTTTTCAGCCACATGCATTCTGCATTTTCGGTATCAGCACCAGAATTTTCATTTTGGTGCACCACTACCAGATAGAGAGACTAAAACCCTCTCAGTGCCTAAACACATTTCCCGAGGCCATACCCGGGGGGGGGGGGGGGGGGGGGGAAGGAACTTGGCAGATAAACACGATTACCTGCACAGGATAGAAAAATAAAAAAAGACTAGCAATGTGTTCACCTGGAGAGTTGGAATCAGAATTACTGAGGATGGGGGAGGGGTTTTTAACCCTGAGGGTGGAGCCGGTATCGCTCATGGAGCTGTGCTGGAAGAGGATTCGGGGGTTTTATTACAAAAAAGTGTTTGTACACACACCTGCAGGATACTGAACTGCTTCTGTCCCTTGTCCTTTCCCACAACAAAATGTTCTCACTAAAATTCAGATTGAATATGGTTGCTCACAGCAAGGGCTTCCTTTGCAGTCCCAATACAGATGGGCTTCCATTCACATGAAACTTGAAGCTCTCTCCCCCCCTAAAATATCTGAAAAATAAGCACATTTTGATCATAAAATTCTCCAGTTCTTTTTGGAAATAGGAGGATGACTCAAGCCTTAGATATAAACACGATGTGCGTGGGAGAAGTCACCAGTACTAACAGCTACACCATGTACATGACTGAGCACACATGCCAAAGTATCTCAATATATAAGCAAATTTATCATACAGGATTTATATAGCGCCAACAGTTTGCGCAGCATCTTACAATATAAAGGGAGACAACAATACAAGGTGGTTAGGAGGGCCCTGCTTCACTGGGAGCTTACAATCTAATAGGGAGGAGAAATATATGTATTTATTACACACATACACACACACACACACACACAGCTAAAAAAAACAAAAAACTTTAAATCAGAGTATAGCATCAAGTCAATTAAACGCCTGAGATAATGATCTGGTCAGTTATGTAGCAGAGGGGGTTGTTAATTTCAGCTGCTTTGGTGTTATTGAAATTAACAACAGGTGCACTAGATGGGCAACAATGAGACAACCACCAAAACAGGAACAGTTTTACAGGTGGAGGCCACAGACCTTTTTTTTCCCCTACTCATCTTTTCTGGTTTTTCACTAGTTTTGCATTTGGCTAGGGTCAGTGTCAATACTGGTAGCATGAGGCCATACCTGGACCCCACAGAGGTTGCACAGGCAGTCCAACTTCTCCAGGATAGCACATCAATACGTGCCATTGCCAGAAGGCAATGGGGGAGATTCCAGGAAACAAGCAGTTACTCCAGGAGAGCTGGAAAGGGCCATAGAAGTTCCTTAACCCATCAGTAGGACCACTATCTGCTCCTTTGTGCAAGGAGGAATAGGATGACCACTGCCAGAGCCCTACAAAATGACCTCCAGCAGGCCACTGGTGTGAATGTCTCTGACCAAACAATCAGATAGAGGACTTCATGAGGGTGGCCTGAGGGCCCGACATCCTCTAGTAGGCCCTGTGCTCACTGCCCGACACCATAGAGCTCGATTGGCATTTGCCACTGAACACTAGAATTGGAGGGTCCACCACTGGCGCCCTGTGCTTTTCACAGATGAGAGTAGCTTCACCCTGAGCACACGTGACAGACATAAAAGGGTCTGGAGAAGCCATGGAGAATGTTATGCTGCCTGTAACATCGTTCAGCATGATCATTTTGGTGGTGGGTCAGTGATGGTCTGGGGAGGCATATCCATGGAGGGATGCGCAGACCTCTACAGGCTAGACAATGGAACCCTGACTGCCATTAGGTATCGGAATGAAATCCTTGGACTCATTGTCAGACCCTACACTGGGGCAGTGGATCCTGGGTTCCTCCTGGTGCACAACAATGCCCAGCCTCATGTGGCAAAAGTAGGCAGGCAGTTCCTGGAGGATGAAGGAATTGATACATTGAATGGCCCCCATGTTCTCCTGACAATTAATCCAATAGAACACCTCTGGGATATCATGTTTCAGTCCATCCAACGCCGACAGGTTGCACCTCAGACTGTCCAGGAGCTCAGCGATTCCCTGGTCCAGATCTGGGAGGAAATACCCCAGGACATCATCCGTCATCTTATTAGGAGCATGCCCTGACGTTGGACTAGCCTGCTGCATCATTTTTTCACTTTGATAATTTTCATATCCATCAAAGATACCCTGAAAATCAACCTACAGAGGACTGAATTCAAACGTTGGGGCATCCTTACGTTTTCAACACATTACCCAGTCCATATCAGATATGCAACATATTTTTCCATATTGAGATCTGATATGTTTTCAAAACACAAAACACACAAAAAGTAGTGGATTTCATTTAGTGTCACTCCAACAGACAGATTTTCCCTCACCTCCAGGTTTTGGAATTCTTTTGTGCTACTGGCTTTTCACTTTCTTCCCAGACTGCAATTTAAGTACACTGGAGAGTTTGTGGAAAAGAATGACACAAGGATGAGAGGGATGAAATATGTCTCCCTGGACACTCATAGAAACAGTGATGGATGCTGTGCATTAGCTTGCACAATTGCTGCACTCAGAAGACAAGATAATTTTAAAGGAAAAAAAAAAAAAAAAAAAAAAAACTTCAAATTACTAAATATATGGTTTGCAATATTTAAATATTTTGTTAACCACTTGCCCTCCTGAGGATTTACCCCCCCCCCCTTCCTGACCAGGCCTCTTTTTCCTACTCGGAGCTGCACTAATTCAACTGATAATTGCGTGGTCATGCAATGCTGAACCCAAACGAAATTTACGTCCTTTTTTTCACAGAAATAGAACTTTCTTTCGGTGGTATTTGATCACCTGTGCGCTTTTTATTTTTCACGCTATAAACAAAAAAAAAAAAGACCAAAAATTTTTAAGAAAAACTATATTTTTTACTTTCAGCTATAAAAAAAAAATAAATATATAGTAAACTCAAAGTTAGTTATAAATTTAGGCCAAAATGTATTCTGCTACGTGTTTTTGGTAAACCTGAAGGTGCTTATTGGATTTTGGGGTCCTGTGCTTGGCTAGACTGCCAAAACATCTCTCACATGTGGTACCCCCATACTCGGGAGAAGTAGCAGAATGTATTTTGGGGAGTACCGTATTTTTCGCCGTATAAGACGCACTTTTTCTTCCCCAAAACGGGGGGGGGGGGGGGGGGGGGGGGAGAAATGTCAGTGCGTCTTATAAGGCGAATATGGAGCGGCCGGTCCGGTATTTCCACCGCGGCCGTGTCAGAATACCGGGCCGGCCGCTCAGCTCTGCAGCGGGACCTTACCTGTTCCTCTATCCAGCGGCGTGCTGTCTTCCCGGCTTCTGTAGTGTGGGCACTGGGCATGACAGCCGGGTGCCAAGTGCGCATGAAGCGGTGCTTTTTGTGAATGGTAAGGCAGTACCTGTGACAGATGACAGATGCCAGAAGCTGCCGGACCAGTCACAAAGCGCAAGTGCTTCTCGCTCATGCGCGCTGGGCACCCGGCTGTCATGCCGAGCGCCATTACAGAAGCCGGGAAGACAGCGCGCGGATGGATCGAGGAACAGGTAAGATCAAACAAAAACTCTGCGGAAGTAAGAGCGGGTACCTGTCAAATTCAGGTACCCGCTCCCCACCTCCCCAAAGGTCAACAGTCATCTGTGCTGCTGTCCGCAGTCTCTGGCCATCCCTGTGCTGTCCGCAGTCTCTGGCCATCCCTGTGCTGTCCGCAGTCTCTGGCCATCCCTGTGCTGTCCGCAGTCCATTAGTTCAGAATTTTTTTTTCTCCTGTTTTCTGCCTCTAAAACCTAGGTGCGTCTTATGGTCAGGTGCGTCTTATACGGCGAAAAATACGGTAATTCCACATATACCCATGGCGTGTGTGAGCAGTAAATCATTTAAGTGACAATTTTATGTAAAAAAAATATATTTTTTTTGTCATTTTCCAAAAACTTGTGGTAAAAAAAATAAAATTCTATTGATTCAACATGCCTCTCAGCAAATAGTTTGGGGTGTCTACTTTCCAAAAAGGGGTTGTTTTGGGGGGTGGGGGTGTTTTATGCCCAGCATTAGAAGTGTATAACCACCTGAAGACAAAGCCTTTTTGACACTTTGTTCACATGAAAAAAAAAAATCAGTATTTTTTGCTAGGAAATTAATTTAAACCTCCAAATATTTTTTTAAAGCAGACACCCTAGTGAATAAAATGGTGGGTACTACAATTTTTTATGGCAAATAGTACTCGTGCAGCGATTTTTCAAAAGCAAATTTAGAAGAAAAAAAACCCACACACTATTTTTTACTTTTAATGCACAAAAACACAATATATTGGCTAATTATTTCGTAAAATATAAAAGATAATGGTATGCCGAGTAGATAGATACCAAACATGACTGCTTTAAAACTGCGCATGCCCCGTGCAATGGCGACAAACTGCAAACATTTTTAATATCCATAGGCAACGCTTTAAAAGCTACAATTTTAGATTTACAGAGGAGGTCTAGTGTTAGAATTACTGCCCTTGATCTAACGTTCACGGCAATACTTCACATGCATGGTGCAACCGCTGTTTACATACCGGCACAGGGTCAAGGCTTGTGCACACAGGTATGTGCGCGCATGGGAGGGGCTTTTTTTATTTTTTGTTATTTTGATTCTTTATTATTTTTACATTGTACCTTTCATTTTTAACCACTTCAAGACCGGACACTTTTACCCCCTTCCTGACCAGGGCAATTTTCAGCTTTCAGCGCTATCATGCTTTGAATGACAATTACGCGGTCATGCAACGCTGTACCCAAATGAATTTTTTACCATTTTTTTGAAACAGATAAAGCTTTATTTTGGTGGTATTTATTCACCGCTGGGATTTTTATTTTTTTTGCTATGTAAATGAAAAAGTCCAAAAATTTTGAAAAAAAAAGTGTTTTTTTTATAAAATTTTGCAAATAAATAATATTTCATCATAAATCTTTGCCAAAATTTATTCCGTTATCTTTTTAGTAAAAAAAAAAAAATCCAAATTAGTTTATAACAAAAATTATAATTTTTAAACTTTTTTTACATTTTTATATTATTTTTTTTTACATACTGTCACCCTAGCAGTACAGTGTCACCATGGTGACACTGTACTACTTGTGGGGGGTGATGAAGATTTATTTATTTATTTATTTTTTTTTACACATTGCTTTTACACCCATATAGGATGTAAAAGCAATCATTGCTCTCTCTCTGTGTGCATTCATGCACTCATTGAGAAGTACTGACTGAGCTGTGATTGGTCACAGCCTGTCACATGGTACAAGCCTGTTGTGAATAGGCTTGTACCATGTGACCTCTGTGATCATTCACAGATTTCACACGTAGTAAGCAATGATGTCACAAGTGGCATGCAGAGAACACGGGCATATGATGAATCGGGTCTGCGGACCAATACAACTGCAATTAATTTCTTTTAGTAATGCCCATGTTGAGGATTAGGCCCAAAAAAAAAAAAAAAAAAAAAAAAAATGTAAATTCGAAAACCGTAATGAGTTTCCATGCGACTGATCGGGCAAGGTTTGAATTTGGGTTGGCGGCGATAAATTGTTGTGCATATAAATTGCTTTGATCCACAATCAACACATACAGATATTCCGTGAAAAACAGCTCCAAAAATCAAGGAGGTATGTGAAAGACCAAGATGTACTAGACCACTGGTACTCACCAGTTCACCAAAAGGTAGAGCGGCACTAGTACTGGCACACTGCTGCATATGAGAGTCATCAAAATTTACCGGCAAGTGCTAACAGAGATCAGGCCTGATTCTGCAAACACTGCGGTTTTGTGTGCAATGTATCAAGTGACAGTGACCTACTGACACTGCACTTGCTGGGGAAGGGGTGGGTGGGGGGGGGGTAAACTTAGGGGCTAAACGCAGGTGCTGGCAGGTGCCAGGGCTGATCCCGCTAACGCTGCGTTTTTGGGGACGCTATACTAATGTGAACGCTGGTATAGTGCTGATGTGAACGCTGGTATAGTGCTGATCTGAACAAAGATATTGACCCGTTCAGACACTATACTAGCAATGGAGGTTTATTGTACATGAGCGTGCTCCTGGCAATCAAGGGGTTAAATGTGATGACTGGTGTACTGATGGGCAATCTGACACTATCTGGGAGAGGCGTGAAAACCACGGGAGTGCAAATCGTGTGAATAGAATATATATATATATATATATATATATATATATATATGTGTGTGTATGTATGTATGTATGTATGTATACGATTTTGCGCACCCATTTTGCCCTGTAGCAGTATTTCTGCTATAGGGTGGTCAGGAAGCAGTTACAGAAAAGGTTTGCTGCGTTACTTTAACTGACAATTGCGCAGTCATGCAACACTGCACTCAAATTAAATTTACGTCCTTTTCCCACAAATTGAGCTTTCTTTCTGTGGTATTTGATTGCCTGTGCGTTTGTTTTTTGCGCAAAAAAAAAAAAAACACAATATTTTGGACTTTTTGCTATAAAACATGTCCAGTAAAAAAATTTCATAAATTTCAGTCAAAATGCATTCTGCAACATGTCTTTGCTAAAAAAAAAAAAACCCCAATATGTGTAAATTAATTTGTTTACGTGAAAGTTATAGTGTTTACAAAATGGCGGGAAAGATACTGGGATTTTTAATTTTTTTTTATACCAATAATGGCGGCGATCAGCGACTTATGGCAGGACTGTGGCGGACATTCTGACACTGGGGGGGGAACTGACATCCCCAGTGACAACAATACAGTGATCAGTGCAAAAAAAAAAAAAAAAAAAAAAAAAAAACACGCAGACACTGTACTAATGTCACTGGGGAGGAGGGGGTTAACTTTTTTATTCACTGAAAGGGTTAACTGTGTGAGGGGAGTGTTTTACTAGGGGGTGGGGGGTGTGTACTGCACAGGAACACGCTGATCCGGAGAGATAAACTCTTCTCTCCGGATCAGCATGTCAGAAGCTGACAGGGAACTGACAAAAAAAAAAAAAAAAAAAAAAAAACCACAGGAGGTGCAGTGTAAACACTGCAGCCGTACTCTGTCAGTGATTGCCGCTAATCGCCGGGACACGGCAGGTAATGACCGGCTGTGACCCGGCGAGTAAGACACCCGCGATCGGCAGCGCAGGTAGGGTGGTGGCGCACCCCCTACCTGTTTTGCAAAAGCGCGTTTTAAAATGTGGTTTTGCGCAGCCGTGCCGACCTGCCACCGTATTTCTACAGTGGCTGGTCGGCAAGAAGTTAATGTATTTCTATACCTAAAAAAAACACGGCTTTTAATAAATAAGAAAAAAAAAAAAAAAAAAGTATCCAAAATTCATTGAGGAAAAACAAAAACAGACAATGTACAGTATTTTAACTGCTTTCCCGCTAGCCTAAAAAGCAGAAATACTGAATATACAAATAAAATATATACACCCTGTTCCAAATTATTGTGCAAATGATATTTTTCTCATTTACCTAAATATTTGATGTAAATAACAGTCAGCATTAATCTCATGTTATCAAATATTAAGAGTACAATTCACATTTTATTGAACAAACCTCCGAATGATGACCGTATTTCTTTTAAACATAAAACACTTACAATGCACTGTTCCAAATTATTACGCACAGTAAATTTCAAAACACTTTATAGGTTGTAAAGAACTGAAAATTGTCATTTGTTGTGTTTGCAGCATATTTACTGAAATCAAAAGCTATTTCAATCAAACTTTTAACAACATTTTAACTTTTTAAACATTTTAACAGGTCACGTTACATTTTAACATAGGACCCCTTATTTGATAGCTGCTTCACATGTCTTGCATCCATTGAACTTGTGAGTTTTTGGACAGTTTCTGTTTGAATTTGTTTGCAAGATGTCAGAATAGCCTCCTAGAGCTGCTGTTTGGATGTAAACTGCCTCCCACCCTCATAGATCTTTTGCTTGAGGATGCTCCAAAGGTTCTTAATAGGATTGAGGTCAGGAGAGGATGGAGGCCACACCATGACTTTCTCTCCTTTTATCCCCATAACACCCATTGATGCAGAGGTATTTGCAGCATGAGATGGTGCATTGTCATGCATGAAGATGATTTTATTACGGAAAGCATAGTTCTTCCTTCTGTACCAGGGAAGAAAGTGGTCAGTCATAAACTCCACTTACTTTGCAGAGGTCATCTTTACACCTTCGGAGCCCCTAAAGGGGCCGACCCGCTCTGTTCCCATGATTCCGGCCCAAAACATGACTCCACCACCACCTTGTTGACGTCGCAGCCTTGTTGGAACAGGTTGGCCGTCCACCAACCATCTACTACGCTATCCATCTGGACCGTCCAGGGTTGCATGGCACTCATCAGTGAACAGGACTGTTTGAAAATTAGTCTTCATGTATTTTTCTGCCCAATGCAGCCGTTTCCGCTTGTGAGCATTGGTTATTGGTGGCCGAATAGAAGGTTTATGCACAGTTGCAAGACTCTGGAGGACTCTACACCTTTATGTCCGTGGGACTCCAGAGGCACCAGCAGCTTCAAATATCTGTTTGCTGCTATGTAATGGTATTTTAGCAGCTGCTCTCTTGATCCGATGCATGGATCTGGCAGAAATCTTCCTCAATGTGCCTTTATCTGCACAAACCCGTCTGTGCTCTGAATCAGCCACAAATCTCTTAATAGTGCGATGATCACGCTTAAGTTTTCGTGAAATATCTAATGTTTTCAGACCTCATCCAAGGCATTGAACTATTTCACTCTTTTCGGCAGCAGAGAGATCTTTTTTCTTCCCCAAATTGCTTGAAAATGGTGCTCTGCTTAATAATGTGGAACACCCTCCTTTAGTAGTTTTTCCTTAAATTGGGCTCACTGGCCAATCTAATTATCACAGGTGTCCGAGATTGTTTTCAGTGATCAAAAGAGCCCTGAGACACAATGCCATCCATGAGTTACACTGAAAAACAAAATATTTAATCTTTGTGACACTTAAATAGAATTTGCATAATAATTTGGAACAGGGTGTATTTATTTAGAGACCTGTAAACAATACAGAGCCATACAAAAGCAGTGTGCTTACAGTTTAAAGCGCACACACAGCACACAGGTAACCCTTTGATTATCCCCAATGTTAAGGCTCCTGCTCAGTGTCATTAGTACGTGTCAGTGCTTTTTAGCAGTGATCACTGTATTGGTTTCACTGGGGATGTCAGTGACAGTCAGTCCCCCCCGTGTCCAGATGCCCGCTGCAGGATCCTTCCCTGCCAGCCACCCACACAGTGCAGTGGGCAAAGTGTTCTGCAGCTGGGTGGGCAGAGCCTGATGGTGATTCATAGACACTTTCCCCATCGGGTCCTATCTCCTTGTACTTAACAGTAGGCTGTTAAGTACAAGGAGAGCAGACCCGATGGGGAAAGTAGTGTTTCTGAATCACCATCAGGCTCCGGAGTCATAGCGAATAGACTGTCTGCTATTGGCTATAAATTCCATCCACTGCCTGCTGAGAATCACAAGGAGAGAATGAACCTGATTGGAACTAGTCCCCGAGCTTTGCCACCAGGCTTGATTTCAGCATTACTGTTTGCTAGTAGCCTTTTAGCTGTGAAGTCAACATCCCTGACAACCAGCAACAGGTGGGGAGGAGCGGGGGTAGAAGCAGTAAACATTGCACACTGCTACAAAGCGTACAGAGATAGGCACTCAACTTGTTTCTTTACATCAGTCTAAAGTTGGATAGAATTACTTCTAGATTTGTTATCTACAAACTGGAGGCATTTTTTTGGTGCAAAGTGCAACTTTGTAAAGTGGCGCTAATAAAAAAACTACTTAAAATGGTTGTAGATTTCAGTAAAACTACTGAAACTGGGGGCAGGACTATATACAGCCATACGTCCTGAAGAGGGACACAAATGCTTTATTCAGTTCGCTGCTCAATGCCTTATAAAGCTGGATGGTATAGGGTCACCACAGTGGTCCTCACATTACTTGAAAAACTTATTTGCACAAGCACAGTTCTTTTACTACAGAACAAAGGAAAGCATTTACTGCATATGCACCACCGTCTCCCTCAGGCAAGGACCAATATGACTTGTTCAAGGACGGTCAAACACCTCTCTGCATGTCTCCCTCAGGAAGATAGCGGCCCCTTGATTCTCCACCTTTAGTTAAACACCAGTCACTTATCATACATTATTTTCAGCTTATGATTAACCAGTAGGAGACAAGTTGGATCATAAGTAATGCTAAATCTATTCTAGTAACATATTAAGACAAAACAAAAACAATGCAACAACCTGGGTATAACCATAACATATTAAAGCAAACTATACAACCAGACTGCACTGACAAGTGTTCATTAACCAACTATATTTTAAAGGATTTGCCAACACTCTCCAATACAAGAATTAAAGCTGAATTCCAGAAATTCAGCCACTTTGTAAAAAGGTATAATATAGGTTGGGTCCAACTAGGTGCATGACATCTCCAGGACTTAAACTCCATTTGTATTTGGCAGGTGTATTGCTCTGCCTGTGAGAGACTTTGGGATAACAGAGGAAATTAGCCAAGAAAGCAGCTATGCCCCCCCCCACATATTCTCTGCTGCCCATTCACAGAGACTTTGTATTTTGTGAATGTTTTCTCATAATACCAAGGCTTCTGTGATTGGGCAAGAAGAGGAGAGGGCAGACATAACAGCTGCAGCGACACCACAGTTGGAAGATACAGAGATCATAAGTATTAGGGTTGTTCACACTTGACTCAAAATGCTGACTCTTAATAAAAACGCACTGATAGTGTTAATAGGTGCATTTGACTATAAACATATATTGTTATAAACACGCCGCAACTGTGCTTCTATTGCATGCCAACACATTTGCAACACGTTACTGTAGACGTCAATAGGAGTTGAAAGGCATCAATGCTTTCAAACTCAACATTAGGCTTCAGTTTTGAAGTGAAGCTACACGGACGCTTCATGTTTTGATAATGTGCACAACACTGTGTGCTGCCCATATCATTTTCAAAAGGAGTTAGAGGAGCATAAAATGCCCCTCAAAGGTCTGCTTTCAATGCCAGTGTGAACTAGGCCTTAATGTTGGGCTCCCAGAAATTACAGCAATAGCAGTCTTCTGGGAGTACTATGAACCTGTCAGATATAAATAAATAAAGAGAAGTCTAGGAGATGTCATGAACCTCATTGACCTTGATTCGAAGTGCCTTTATTTATTTATTTATTTTTTAAACAAAGAAGCTGAATTCCTGGAATTCAGTTTTAAACAGGCATCCAGCATAGAAAAAAAAATGCTTGCACTGTCCACCCATACCCTCTGTAATAAATAAATAACTGAATGATCAGATTGCAAAATATTTATAGTGCAGACAATTTATGAATGGTTCTACATATATTGCACATTCACATATCGGTCCTGAAGAGCTTACAATCTAAGGTCCCCATCTCACCTTTACACTTACTAGCGCCAATTTAGAAAAGGACCAATTAATTACCTACCACCATGTCTGAAGTGTGGGGGGGGGGGGGGGGGAACACAGGGAGAACATGCAATCTCCAGGCAGGTAGTACCATGGTTGGGATTCGAACCAACGACCCTAGTCCTGCCAGGCAGAGGAGCTAACACTTAGATTGTGTACATCTTATTAACCGACACAAAGATTGTCAGAAGAACATAAGCACAGTCTGGAGTTTTTTCCTCTTGACATTGCAATGATGCATACAAATTTGATCAAAGAACAACAAAAACAGCAAGGCAGCACAGTACCATTAATCTAACAAGCACATACTCCGTTTCTTCAACACAACCTGGACTTCCATGTAACGATCCTACAAGTATCTTACATTGTGTACACAGCAAAAGTGCCTGGTTCTGTGGTTGACATTTCCTAAGTGAAGCCATGACTTCTATCCTGGAGAATGAACAGATTAAAAACTGGGAAAATAAGATGTGTTACTAATACACAGACATGTGAGAGTACAAAGGAAGCTACGTGTTACAAAAGGGATCAACAGAAAAAAAAATCTGCAAGTTACCAGTTATTGTCTTCAGTAAATGCCAAATTTGTGGATAACATTTACCATAATAATTTGTTTTTGAAGTGGTTCTAAAGTAAGGTTTACCTTAAATCAGTCCCTGCATTAAGATAAATGTTTCAGCACTTCTTGTGCCCTCCCACCCCTCTTCCTGAACACATAGGCCTCATTCACACCATGGTGCAAGGGTGGCAGTTTTTCTGCACGAGTTCTGCAAGAGCACAACTAAAACAATTGTTCTCCATGTGCCCTGTTCACAGCACCAGTATGTAGTTTTTTTTCTGCGCAGGAATCTGCAATGTGTATGAAACGCACATGAAAATTGATGTAAACCAGTGTCTCTGCAAGTGAAGTCTGCATGTTTTTCTGCACATATGTGGTGTGAACGAGGACTTGGAGTCCGTTCATACAGGACGCTTAATTTTATGCCCCATGAAAATCTGTTTTCCCAGCATGGGAATGCACAGGTGTTGCAGGCATCCCCATGCTAGCAGTCCATAGAAGTCTATTGAAACACAGCTGCTCAGTGTGCCCCCTGGGAAAATACAGACCTGCACAGAGCATGAAGTCAAGTGCCCTGTGTGAATGGACCCTTACCTGTCTCCTCTTATGGTACAGCGCTGTCTTGGCTGTAGCTCATTTCTCTTCACTTCCTGGTCTCACAGGAGACTCAGTCAAATCCACACACCAAAAAAAAAAAAAAAAATTCTTTTTCTCTTTTTTTTTTTTTTTAAAACAGTACTTTTACAGTGGACGGCACAGCCAGGCTAGGCGACATACATGTCTCGTTCCTTTGACTGTTGTCTCTGGTATACACAGAGGATCATGGCACTCAGTATCCAGCTGCTCGTGCGATTACCAAGACCAAATCATAGCAATCACATAATATTTATGTAAGCAACAGCTTGTTTACTGTTGTGATTAGCCCAGAGTTATCACAAGGTACCCTGAACCATGCGATTAGCTGTAGCCAATTTTGGCATGTCAACAGTAAGCAGGCTGTCATAAATGGAAAGCCATTCATTAGAGATGAGCGAATCGAAGTATCCGAAGTGGAATTCGAGTCGAATATCGGAAAAATTTCGATTCGTGCCGAATCCGAAAAACAGCCTAATTCGGACGCGCGAATCGAAATTTTTCCGAAAATGGCGGCTGACATGTGCGGCGACGGAGCGGGGATGTCGGGGAAGGCGCGCAGACAAGGCGCGCTGCCCCATAATGCATTCCTCAACGACATGTGATCGCATCAGCCAATCAGCAGCCAGCCAGCCAGCACTGTGTAATGGTCGAGGTATATATAGCGGCCATTTTGGAAATCTTCATTTGCCTGCAGTCATTGAACAGAGGCAGACCGCTCTGTACTAGGGACAGGGACAGAGTTAGGGCCACAGAAACGAGAATTGGGGACAGAGAGAAGTTACTTAGGGACAGAGAACCATTACTCAGGGACACAGACTTGTTAATGAGGGCCACAGAATCGTTATTTAGGGACAAAGAAACGCTAGTTAGGGCCACAGAATTCATACTCAGGGACAGACAGAATTGTTACTCAGTGCCAGAGAATTGTTACTTAGGGCCACAGAAACGTTATTAGGGCCACAGAATTTTTACTCAGGGACAGACAGAATTGTTACTGAGTGCCAGAGAATTGTTACTCAGGGACAGACAGAATTGTTACTGAGTGCCAGAGAATTCTTACTCAGGGCCACAGAATTCATTCTCAGGGACAGACAGAATTGTTACTCAGGGACAGACAGAATTGTTACTGAGTGCCAGAGAATTGTTACTCAGGGACAGACAGAATTGTTACTGAGTGCCAGAGAATTGTTACTCAGGGACAGACAGAATTGTTACTGAGTGCCAGAGAATTGTTACTCAGGGACAGACAGAATTGTTACTGAGTGCCAGAGAATTGTTACTCTCACAGACACAAAATTGTTACTTGCACAGACACAGAATTGTTACTTGCACAGACACACAATTGTTACTCAGGGCCACTGAATTCATACTCAGGGACAGACAGAATTGTTACTGAGTGCCAGAGAATTCTTACTCAGGGCCACAGAATTCATACTCAGGGACAGACAGAATTGTTACTCAGGGACAGACAGAATTGTTACTGAGTGCCAGAGAATTGTTACTCAGGGACAGACAGAATTGTTACTGAGTGCCAGAGAATTCTTACTCAGGGACAGACAGAATTGTTACTGAGTGCCAGAGAATTGTTACTCTCACAGACACAAAATTGTTACTTGCACAGACACAGAATTGTTACTCGCACAGAGACAGAATTGTTACTCAGGGCCACAGAATTCATACTCAGGGACAGACAGAATTGTTACTGAGTGCCAGAGAATTGTTACTCAGGGACAGACAGAATTGTTACTGAGTGCCAGAGAATTGTTACTCTCACAGACACAAAATTGTTACTTGCACAGACACAGAATTGTTACTTGCACAGACACACAATTGTTACTCAGGGCCACAGAATTCATACTCAGGGACAGACAGAATTGTTACTGAGTGCCAGAGAATTCTTACTCAGGGCCACAGAATTCATACTCAGGGACAGACAGAATTGTTACTCAGGGACAGACAGAATTGTTACTGAGTGCCAGAGAATTGTTACTCAGGGACAGACAGAATTGTTACTGAGTGCCAGAGAATTGTTACTCTCACAGACACAAAATTGTTACTTGCACAGACACAGAATTGTTACTTGCACAGACACACAATTGTTACTCAGGGCCACAGAATTCATACTCAGGGACAGACAGAATTGTTACTGAGTGCCAGAGAATTGTTACTCAGGGACAGACAGAATTGTTACTGAGTGCCAGAGAATTCTTACTCAGGGCCACAGAATTCATTCTCAGGGACAGACAGAATTGTTACTCAGGGACAGACAGAATTGTTACTGAGTGCCAGAGAATTGTTACTCAGGGACAGACAGAATTGTTACTGAGTGCCAGAGAATTGTTACTCAGGGACAGACAGAATTGTTACTGAGTGCCAGAGAATTGTTACTCAGGGACAGACAGAATTGTTACTGAGTGCCAGAGAATTGTTACTCTCACAGACACAAAATTGTTACTTGCACAGACACAGAATTGTTACTTGCACAGACACACAATTGTTACTCAGGGCCACAGAATTCATACTCAGGGACAGACAGAATTGTTACTGAGTGCCAGAGAATTCTTACTCAGGGCCACAGAATTCATACTCAGGGACAGACAGAATTGTTACTCAGGGACAGACAGAATTGTTACTGAGTGCCAGAGAATTGTTACTCAGGGACAGACAGAATTGTTACTGAGTGCCAGAGAATTCTTACTCAGGGACAGACAGAATTGTTACTGAGTGCCAGAGAATTGTTACTCTCACAGACACAAAATTGTTACTTGCACAGACACAGAATTGTTACTCGCACAGAGACAGAATTGTTACTCGCACAGAGACAGAATTGTTACTCAGGGCCACAGAATTCATACTCAGGGACAGACAGAATTGTTACTGAGTGCCAGAGAATTGTTACTCAGGGACAGACAGAATTGTTACTGAGTGCCAGAGAATTGTTACTCTCACAGACACAAAATTGTTACTTGCACAGACACAGAATTGTTACTTGCACAGACACACAATTGTTACTCAGGGCCACAGAATTCATACTCAGGGACAGACAGAATTGTTACTGAGTGCCAGAGAATTCTTACTCAGGGCCACAGAATTCATACTCAGGGACAGACAGAATTGTTACTCAGGGACAGACAGAATTGTTACTGAGTGCCAGAGAATTGTTACTCAGGGACAGACAGAATTGTTACTGAGTGCCAGAGAATTGTTACTCTCACAGACACAAAATTGTTACTTGCACAGACACAGAATTGTTACTTGCACAGACACACAATTGTTACTCAGGGCCACAGAATTCATACTCAGGGACAGACAGAATTGTTACTGAGTGCCAGAGAATTGTTACTCAGGGACAGACAGAATTGTTACTGAGTGCCAGAGAATTGTTACTCTCACAGACACAAAATTGTTACTTGCACAGACACAGAATTGTTACTCGCACAGAGACAGAATTGTTACTCAGGGCCACAGAATTCATACTCAGGGACAGACAGAATTGTTACTGAGTGCCAGAGAATTGTTACTCAGGGAAGACAGAATTGTTACTGAGTGCCAGAGAATTGTTACTCAGGGACAGACAGAATTGTTACTGAGTGCCAGAGAATTGTTACTCTCACAGACACAAAATTGTTACTTGCACAGACACAGAATTGTTACTCGCACAGAGACAGAATTGTTACTCAGGGCCACAGAATTCATACTCAGGGACAGACAGAATTGTTACTGAGTGCCAGAGAATTGTTACTCAGGGACAGACAGAATTGTTACTGAGTGCCAGAGAATTGTTACTCTCACAGACACAAAATTGTTACTTGCACAGACACAGAATTGTTACTTGCACAGACACACAATTGTTACTGAGTGCCAGAGAATTGTTACTCAGGGACAGACAGAATTGTTACTGAGTGCCAGAGAATTGTTACTCAGGGACAGACAGAATTGTTACTGAGTGCCAGAGAATTGTTACTCAGGGACAGACAGAATTGTTACTGAGTGCCAGAGAATTGTTACTCGCACAGACACAAAATTGTTACTTGCACAGACACAAAATTGTTACTTGCACAGACACAGAATTGTTACTCGCGCAGACACAGAATTGTTACTCAGGGCCACAGAATTCATACTCAGGGACAGACAGAATTGTTACTGAGTGCCAGAGAATTGTTACTCAGGGACAGACAGAATTGTTACTGAGTGCCAGAGAATTGTTACTCAGGGACAGACAGAATTGTTACTGAGTGCCAGAGAATTGTTACTCAGGGACAGACAGAATTGTTACTGAGTGCCAGAGAATTGTTACTCGCACAGACACAAAATTGTTACTTGCACAGACACAGAATTGTTACTCGCACAGACACAGAATTGTTACTCGCACAGACACAGAATTGTTACTCAGGGCCACAGAATTCATACTCAGGGACAGACAGAATTGTTACTGAGTGCCAGAGAATTGTTACTCAGGGACAGACAGAATTGTTACTGAGTGCCAGAGAATTGTTACTCAGGGACAGACAGAATTGTTACTGAGTGCCAGAGAATTGTTACTCGCACAGACACAAAATTGTTACTTGCACAGACACAGAATTGTTACTCGCACAGACACAGAATTGTTACTCGCACAGACACAGAATTGTTACTCAGGGCCACAGAATTCATACTCAGGGACAGACAGAATTGTTACTGAGTGCCAGAGAATTGTTACTCAGGGACACCTAATCGTTGAATTAAATAGTATGTCAGACAACATGCAGAGGAGTGGCAGAGGAGGCAATGTTTTAGGAGCGAGCAGACGTGGCAGCAGAGGAAGGGGTCGAGGCAGCAGTATTCGCAGCCAGAGGCCAGTGCTCCCGGTGTCATCCAGCGGTCGTGTCTCCACCGACAACCCTGCCGTCATTGATTGGTTGGCTCGGTCGTCTTCCTCTTCCCAGGTCACCTCTGACACCTACAGCCAACGGTCGGTGGGTACGTCAGACACAACCGTTAGTTGGCATGGCCCGGGACCAAGCCCACTGAAATCACGTGTCCTCTACCTGCCCCTGTCCTTTGCTGTTCCCTCACCAAGCGAAGTATCGCATGCTGTGGGCTCAGCCCCACTGTACAGTGAGGAAGAGCTAACAGAGGGCGGTCAGGAACGGGGGGAGACATCGGCCTTTTCAGCAGCCAAGCGAACAAGTACTGGCGAGGAGAGTGGCTCGGTAGCCGGTCTAGAGACAGGTCTGTCTCCTGACCCAGACGCAGCCGAGGGGGCTAGTAGTGAGGCGGAGACCCTACTTGATGATGAGGAGGTTGATCGCACTTGGCAGCCTCGTCGTCATCAGGCAATTTCTTCCGCATCATCAGGAGAAGAGGGTGGCAGCTTGGCAGCGAGCAAAACAGTCGGTGGGTTGCCCAGGAGACAGCAGCAGGGTCGCATCAGTGTCAGTGGAGCCAAACGTCCACGGAGTAGAGCACCAGCTCCACTGCAGCCTACCACCACGGCCAGTAGTGGTGCCGGTGCGCACGGAGGAAGTAGCAGTCAGCCAGTGAAGAGTAGCGGGGGCAAAGTTTCCTACTCGGTGGTGTGGCAATTTTTCCTCAAGCCGCCCGAGGAAGTAAATGTAGCCGTATGTCGACTATGTGGCCAGAAATGCAAGCGTGGCCAGGGGGCCCATGTTGGGACTACAGCGTTGCGTCAGCATATGCAGCGTCACCATTCGGTGGCCTGGGAAAACCGTGATAAACATACGGCGGTTCTGCCTGCCCCAGCCCCCGCTCCATCACCCGCTCCGTTACTTGCTCTGTCACCCGACGTCGTCAATCGCCCTCTATCAGCCAGTCAAGGCTCCAACACCTCTGCTGAGGGGAGTTGTCGCTCATTGGCATCTTCCGCTCGTTCAGATGCTCCTTCTCCTGCTACTCCTCTTCTCGGATTCCGTCAACAGTCTTTCTTGGAATCCGTATCCAAGAGACAACAGTTTGCGAGCACGCACCCGACGGTGCAAAAGCTGAACGTCCTCCTGTCCAAGTTGCTGGTGCTGCAGTCCCTCCCTTTCCAACTGGTGGACTCAGCACCTTTCCGAGAAATGATGGCTTGTGCCGCGCCGCGGTGGAGAGTGCCAAGCCGTCATTTCTTTGCCCAAAAGGCAGTGCCAGCCCTGCATTCACATGTAGAAGAGATGGTGGGCCAGTCTTTGAGCATGTCGGTCTCTGCCAAAGTGCACGGCAGCGCCGACGTGTGGAGCTGTAACTACGGTCAGGGACAGTACATGTCATTTACGGCCCACTGGGTGAACGTGGTGCCGGCACAGCCGCACCAGCAACTTGGACAGGTCACGACGCTTTTGCCTCCACGTTTGCACGTCCTTGGTCCAGCAAGCATGTCCGCCTCTACCACCTCTTTTTCCGCCGTGTCCTCAGCCGCCACCCCCGTGCCAAGTCCCATTACCCGACCGGCATATCACATGTGCAGGGCGCAACGGTGTCACGCTGTGCTGCACCTGGTATGCCTTGGCGAACGTAGTCACACAGGGGAGGAACTGCTGAGTGTAATGAACAGAGAAATCGACAGATGGCTGTCTCCGCGCAAACTAAAAATCGGAACCATGTTGACTGACAACGGAAAGAACATGGTGTCTGCTCTGCGTCAAGGAAGGTTGTGCCATGCGCCATGCATGGCTCACGTGTTCAATCTGGTTGTCAAGCGGTTCCTAAAATCCACCATCCCACTGCAAGACATCCTTAAAATGTCACGTAAACTGTGCATGCATTTCAGCCATTCCTACACCGCAAAGAACACCCTCATTGAGCTGCAGCGGCAGAACGGAATTCCACAGCATCGCCTGATCTGCGACGTTGCAACAAGGTGGAATTCAACCCTACACATGTTAGACCGCCTTTACGAGCAGCGAAAGGCCATCACCGATTTCCTGATGTTACAAGCGGATAAAGGTACTCCCCTGTGTAACTTAGATGTCAGCCATTGGCAGCTCATGCGTGACACCTGCCGCTTGCTCAGGCCCTTTGAGGAGGCCACGCTATTCGTGAGTCGGCAGGACTATGGGATGAACGACGTCATTCCTCTGTTGCACGTCCTGGAACAAATGCTGTTAACAATGGCTGGTCAGGGTGCGGTAGACGTGGCGCACAGATCTCAACGCCACATGACCCCTGTGGGGGCAGGACAGGAAGAAGAGGAGGAGGTAGAGGAGGACATTTGTGCTCAGGAATTATTGAGTGAAATGGGTGGTTTTTCCACTCAGCGGACAGGAGTGGAGGAGCAGGAGCATCTGGTAGAGGAGGAGGAGGAGGAGACAGAGGACCCAGACGCACCGTGGCAGTATGCTGTGGAGATGGAGGCAGGGAGTCCCTCGCATTCCTTGGCACAAATGGCCCATAGCATGCTCGGTTGCTTGCGTAGCGACAGCCGAATAATAACCATCAGACAGAGGGATGACTTTTGGCTGTCCACCTTGTTGGACCCTCGCTACCGGTCCAAAATGGTGGCCTTTTTCACACCTGCTGAGAGGGAGGCCAAAATTACGTACTATAAAAACCACCTATGTAGTCAGTTGGTCTCTGCCTTTGTGCGCCATCGTCCATCCTCAGACACTGTGGGCCCTGTGCGCTCGCGTTCCGCTGGCATGGCAGCAGGGGAGGGGTGGGGTGGTAGGAGCAGTGGCAGCTCCACCAGCAGCGGCTGCCTCAGTCTGCAGTCGATGATGAGTAGCTTTCTTCACCAGCGCAGTGAGGAAACTACTAACCAGCCGCAGCAGCAGCAGCAGCATCAGGTGGACCTGGAGCAGGAGCTCAAACAACAGGCTTGGGCCTACTTGGACAGCACCCTGCCAACCGAGGTAGACAATCCCCTTGACTACTGGGCAACGAAACTTGACCTTTGGCCCCAACTAGCTGAATTTGCCCTTGAAAGGCTGTCATGCCCGGCCAGTAGCGTGGCATCGGAGCGCGTGTTTAGTGCGGCAGGAGGTATTGTAACTCCGCGGAGGACACGACTGTCCACCCAAAGTGTGGAGAGACTCACGTTTGTGAAAATGAATCAGGCGTGGATTAGTCTGGATTTCAAACCACCAGTTCCTGACACAACTGACTAAATCCGCCATGAATCATGCCTCAAACATGTGCCACTTTCAGGTCTCCTCACACTGCTGGTGTGTTGAATTTTTTGACATAGGGTGCTGGCAGATTACGGGCCTCCTATAGCTGCTGCCAGGCCCCTAATCTGCCATAGGCCCCTATATACCACCTCCTCCTGCTGCTGCCAGGTCCAGAGTCTCTCATGGGTCCCTGTACGGCCTCCCATTGCTGCTGTCTCCATCGCCACACTCTGCTGCCATGTGCCACTTTCAGGTCTCTTCACACTGCTGGTGTGTTAAATTTTTTGACATAGGGTGCAGGCAGATTACGGGCCTCACATAGCTGCTGCCAGGCCCCTAATCTGCCATGGGCCCCTATATACCACCTCCTCCTGCTGCTGCCAGGTCCAGAGTCTCTCATGGGTCCCTGTACGGCCTCCCATTGCTGCTGTCTCCATCGCCACACTCTGCTGCCATGTGCCACTTTCAGGTCTCTTCACACTGCTGGTGTGTTAAATTTTTTGACATAGGGTGCTGCAAGATAACGGGCCTCACATAGCTGCTGCCAGGCCCCTAATCAGCCATGGGCCCCTATACCGCCTCCTCCTGCTGCTGCCAGGTCCAGAGTCTCTCATGCCATGTGCCACTTTCAGGTCTCTTCACACTGCTGGTGTGTTAAATTTTTTGACATAGGGTGCAGGCAGATTACGGGCCTCACATAGCTGCTGCCAGGCCCCTAATCTGCCATAGGCCCCTATATACCGCCTCCTCATGCTGCTGCCAGGTCCAGAGTCTCTCATGGGTCCCTGTACGGCCTCCCATTGCTGCTTTCTCCATCGCCACACTCTGCTGCCATGTGCCACTTTCAGGTCTCTTCACACTGCTGGTGTGTTAAATTTTTTGACATAGGGTGCAGGCAGATTACGGGCCTCACATAGCTGCTGCCAGGCCCCTAATCTGCCATGGGCCCCTATATACCGCCTCCTCATGCTGCTGCCAAGTCCAGAGTCTGTCATGGTCCCTGTACGGCCTCCCATTGCTGCTGTCTCCATCGCCACACTCTGCTGCCATGTGCCACTTTCAGGTCTCTTCACACTGCTGGTGTGTTAAATTTTTTGACATAGGGTGCAGGCAGATTACGGGCCTCACATAGCTGCTGCCAGGCCCCTAATCTGCCATGGGCCCCTATATACCACCTCCTCCTGCTGCTGCCAGGTCCAGAGTCTCTCATGGGTCCCTGTACGGCCTCCCATTGCTGCTGTCTCCATCGCCACACTCTGCTGCCATGTGCCACTTTCAGGTCTCTTCACACTGCTGGTGTGTTAAATTTTTTGACATAGGGTGCTGCAAGATAACGGGCCTCACATAGCTGCTGCCAGGCCCCTAATCAGCCATGGGCCCCTATACCGCCTCCTCCTGCTGCTGCCAGGTCCAGAGTCTCTCATGCCATGTGCCACTTTCAGGTCTCTTCACACTGCTGGTGTGTTAAATTTTTTGACATAGGGTGCAGGCAGATTACGGGCCTCACATAGCTGCTGCCAGGCCCCTAATCTGCCATAGGCCCCTATATACCGCCTCCTCATGCTGCTGCCAGGTCCAGAGTCTCTCATGGGTCCCTGTACGGCCTCCCATTGCTGCTTTCTCCATCGCCACACTCTGCTGCCATGTGCCACTTTCAGGTCTCTTCACACTGCTGGTGTGTTAAATTTTTTGACATAGGGTGCAGGCAGATTACGGGCCTCACATAGCTGCTGCCAGGCCCCTAATCTGCCATGGGCCCCTATATACCGCCTCCTCATGCTGCTGCCAAGTCCAGAGTCTGTCATGGTCCCTGTACGGCCTCCCATTGCTGCTGTCTCCATCGCCACACTCTGCTGCCATGTGCCACTTTCAGGTCTCTTCACACTGCTGGTGTGTTAAATTTTTTGACATAGGGTGCAGGCAGATTACGGGCCTCACATAGCTGCTGCCAGGCCCCTAATCTGCCATAGGCCCCTATATACCGCCTCCTCATGCTGCTGCCAAGTCCAGAGTCTGTCATGGTCCCTGTACGGCCTCCCATTGCTGCTGTCTCCATCGCCACACTCTGCTGCCATGTGCCACTTTCAGGTCTCTTCACACTGCTGGTGTGTTAAATTTTTTGACATAGGGTGCAGGCAGATTACGGGCCTCACATAGCTGCTGCCAGGCCCCTAATCTGCCATGGGCCCCTATATACCACCTCCTCCTGCTGCTGCCAGGTCCAGAGTCTCTCATGGGTCCCTGTACGGCCTCCCATTGCTGCTGTCTCCATCGCCACACTCTGCTGCCATGTGCCACTTTCAGGTCTCTTCACACTGCTGGTGTGTTAAATTTTTTGACATAGGGTGCTGCAAGATAACGGGCCTCACATAGCTGCTGCCAGGCCCCTAATCAGCCATGGGCCCCTATACCGCCTCCTCCTGCTGCTGCCAGGTCCAGAGTCTCTCATGCCATGTGCCACTTTCAGGTCTCTTCACACTGCTGGTGTGTTTAATTTTTTGACATAGGGTGCAGGCAGATTACGGGCCTCACATAGCTGCTGCCAGGCCCCTAATCTGCCATGGGCCCCTATATACCGCCTCCTCATGCTGCTGCCAAGTCCAGAGTCTGTCATGGTCCCTGTACGGCCTCCCATTGCTGCTGTCTCCATCGCCACACTCTGCTGCCATGTGCCACTTTCAGGTCTCTTCACACTGCTGGTGTGTTAAATTTTTTGACATAGGGTGCAGGCAGATTACGGGCCTCACATAGCTGCTGCCAGGCCCCTAATCTGCCATAGGCCCCTATATACCGCCTCCTCATGCTGCTGCCAAGTCCAGAGTCTGTCATGGTCCCTGTACGGCCTCCCATTGCTGCTGTCTCCATCGCCACACTCTGCTGCCATGTGCCACTTTCAGGTCTCTTCACACTGCTGGTGTGTTAAATTTTTTGACATAGGGTGCAGGCAGATTACGGGCCTCACATAGCTGCTGCCAGGCCCCTAATCTGCCATGGGCCCCTATATACCACCTCCTCCTGCTGCTGCCAGGTCCAGAGTCTCTCATGGGTCCCTGTACGGCCTCCCATTGCTGCTGTCTCCATCGCCACACTCTGCTGCCATGTGCCACTTTCAGGTCTCTTCACACTGCTGGTGTGTTAAATTTTTTGACATAGGGTGCTGCAAGATAACGGGCCTCACATAGCTGCTGCCAGGCCCCTAATCAGCCATGGGCCCCTATACCGCCTCCTCCTGCTGCTGCCAGGTCCAGAGTCTCTCATGCCATGTGCCACTTTCAGGTCTCTTCACACTGCTGGTGTGTTTAATTTTTTGACATAGGGTGCAGGCAGATTACGGGCCTCACATAGCTGCTGCCAGGCCCCTAATCTGCCATGGGCCCCTATATACCGCCTCCTCATGCTGCTGCCAGGTCCAGAGTCTCTCATGGGTCCCTGTACGGCCTCCCATTGCTGCTTTCTCCATCGCCACACTCTGCCATGTGCCACTTTCAGGTCTCCTCACACACTGCTGGTGTGTTGAATTTTTTGACATAGGGTGCTGGCAGATTACGGGCCTCCCATAGCTGCTGCCAGGCCCCTAATCTGCCATGGGCCCCTATATACCGCCTCCTCATGCTGCTGCCAAGTCCAGAGTCTGTCATGGGTCCCTGTACGGCCTCCCATTGCTGCTGTCTCCATCGCCACACTCTGCCATGTGCCACTTTCAGGTCTCCTCACACACTGCTGGTGTGTAGAATTTTTTGACATAGGGTGCTGGCAGATTACGGGCCTCCCATAGCTGCTGCCAGGCCCCTAATCTGCCATGGGCCCCTATATACCGCCTCCTCATGCTGCTGCCAAGTCCAGAGTCTGTCATGGGTCCCTGTACGGCCTCCCATTGCTGCTGTCTCCATCGCCACACTCTGCCATGTGCCACTTTCAGGTCTCCTCACACTGCTGGTGTGTTGAATTTTTTGACATAGGGTGCTGGCAGATTACGGGCCTCCTATAGCTGCTGCCAGGCCCCTAATCTGCCATGGGCCCCTATATACCGCCTCCTCATGCTGCTGCCAAGTTCAGAGTCTGTCATGGGTCCCTGTACGGCCTCCCATTGCTGCTGTCTCCATCGCCACACTCTGCCATGTGCCACTTTCAGGTCTCCTCACACTGCTGGTGTGTTGAATTTTTTGACATAGGGTGCTGGCAGATTACGGGCCTCCTATAGCTGCTGCCAGGCCCCTAATCTGCCATAAGCCCCTATATACCGCCTCCTCATGCTGCTGCCAAGTCCAGAGTCTGTCATGGGTCCCTGTACGGCCTCCCATTGCTGCTGTCTCCATCGCCACACTCTGCCATGTGCCACTTTCAGGTCTCCTCACACACTGCTGGTGTGTTGAATTTTTTGACATAGGGTGCTGGCAGATTACGGGCCTCCTATAGCTGCTGCCAGGCCCCTAATCTGCCGTAGGCCCCTATATACCGCCTCCTCATGCTGCTGCCAGGTCCAGAGTCTCTCATGGGTCCCTGTACGGCCTCCCATTGCTGCTGTCTCCATCGCCACACTCTGCCATGTGCCACTTTCAGGTCTCCTCACACTGCTGGTGTGTTCCATTTTTTGTCATAGGGTGCTGGCAGATTATGGGCCTCCCATAACTGCTGCCAGGCCCCTAATCTGCCATGGGCCCCTATACCGACTCCTCATGCTGTGACGTTGCAACAAGGTGGAATTCAACCCTACATATGTTAGACCGCCTTTACGAACAGCAAAAGGCCATCACAGATTTCCTGATGTTAAAAGCAGATAAAGGTACTCCCTGTGTAACTTAGATGTCAGCCATTGGCAGCTCATGCGTGACACCTGCGCTTGCTCAGGCCCTTTGAGGAGGCCACGCTATTCGTGAGTCGGCAGGACTATGGGATGAACGACGTCATTCCTCTGTTGCACGTCCTGGAACAAATGCTGTTAACAATGGCTGGTCAGGGTGCGGTAGACGTGGCGCACAGATCTCAACGCCACATGGCCCCTGTGGGGGCAGGACTGGAAGAAGAGGAGGAGGTAGAGGAGGACATTGGTGCTCAGGAATTATTGAGTGAAATGGGTGGTTTTTCCACTCAGCGGACAGGAGTGGAGGAGCAGGAGCATCTGGTAGAGGAGGAGGAAGAGGAGACAGAGGACCTAGACGCACCGTGGCAGTATGCTGTGGAGATGGAGGCAGGGAGTCCCTCGCATTCCTTGGCACAAATGGCCCATAGCATGCTCGGTTGCTTGCGTAGCGACAGCCGAATAATAACCATCAGACAGAGGGATGACTTTTGGCTGTCCACCTTGTTGGACCCTCGCTACCGTTCAAAAATGGTGGCCTTTTTCACACCTGCTGAGAGGGAGGCCAAAATAACGTACTATAAAAAACACCTATGTAGTCAGCTGGTCTCTGCCTGTCTGCGCCAACGTCCATCCTCAGACACTGTGGGCCCTGTGCGCTCGTGTTCCGCTGCCATGGCAGCAGGGGAGGGGTGGGGTGGTAGGAGCAGTGGCAGCTCCACCAGCAGCGGCTGCCTCAGTCTGCAGTCGATGATGAGTAGCTTTCTTCACCAGCGCAGTGAGGAAACTACTAACCAGCCGCAGCAGCAGCAGCAGCATCAGGTGGACCTGGAGCAGGACCTCAAACAACAGGCTTAGGCCTACTTGGACAGCACCCTGCCAACCGAGGTAGACAATCCCCTTGACTACTGGGCAACGAAACTTGACCTTTGGCCCCAACTAGCTGAATTTGCCCTTGAAAGGCTGTCATGCCCGGCCAGTAGCGTGGCATCGGAGCGCGTGTTTAGTGCGGCAGGAGGTATTGCAACTCCGCGGAGGACACGACTGTCCACCCAAAGTGTGGAGAGACTCACGTTTGTGAAAATGAATCAGGCGTGGATTAGTCTGGATTTCAAACCACCAGTTCCTGACACAACTGACTAAATCCGCCATGAATCATGCCCCAAACATGTGCCACTTTCAGGTCTCCTCACACTGCTGGTGTGTTCCATTTTTTGTCATAGGGTGCTGGCAGATTACGGGCCTCCCATAGCTGCTGCCAGGCCCCTAATCTGCCATGGGCCCCTATACCGCCTCCTCATGCTGCTGCCAAGTCCAGAGTCTCTCATGGGTCCCTGTACGGCCTCCCATTGCTGCTGCCTCCATCGCCACACTCTGCCATGTGCCACTTTCAGGTCTCCTCACACTGCTGGTGTGTTCCATTTTTTGTCATAGGGTGCTGGCAGATTACGGGCCTCCCATAGCTGCTGCCAGGCCCCTAATCTGCCATGGGCCCCTATACCGCCTCCTCATGCTGCTGCCAGGTCCAGAGTCTCTCATGGGTCCCTGTACGGCCTCCCATTGCTGCTGTCTCCATCGCCACACTCTGCCATGTGCCACTTTCAGGTCTCCTCACACTGCTGGTGGGTTCCATTTTTTGTCATAGGGTGCTGGCAGATTACGGGCCTCCCATAGCTGCTGCCAGGCCCGTAATCTGCCATGGGCCCCCGTACCGACTCCTCATGCTGCTGCCAGGCCCGTAATCTGTCATGGGCCACTGTTGTCGCTTGTTGGCATATTCCGCTCGTTCAGATGCTCCTTCTCCTGCTACTCCTCTTCACGGATTCCGTCAGCAGTCTTTCTTGGAATCCGTTTCCAAGAGACAACAGTTTGCGAGCACGCACCCGACGGTGCAGAAGCTGAACGTCCTCCTGTCCAAGTTGCTGCTGCCAGGCTCGTAATCTGTCATGCGCCCCTGTACCGCCTCCTCATGCTGCTGCCAGGTCCAGAGTGTGTCATGGGCCCCCGTACCGACTCCTCATGCTGCTGCCAGGCCCGTAATCTGTCATGGGCCCCTGTACCGCCTCCCCATGCTGCTGCCAGGTCCAGAGTGTGTCATGGGTCCCTGTACGGCCTCCCATTGCTGCTGCCAGGCCCGTAATCTGCCATGGGCCCCTGTACCGACTCCTCATGCTGCTGCCAGGCCCGTAATCTGTCATGGGCCCCTGTACCGCCTCCTCATGCTGCTGCCAGGTCCAGAGTGTGTCATGGGTCCCTGTACGGCCTCCCATTGCTGCTGTCTCTATCGCCACACTCTGCCATGTGCCACTTTCAGGTCTCCTCACACTGCTGGTGGTTTCCATTTTTGTCATAGGGTGCTGTATGGCCTCCCATTGCTGCTGCCTCCACCGCCACACTGTGGCTCCACACTCTGGTTTTGGCCCCGTGACTGCCCAAATGAGTGAAGTGTGCGGTGATTCTAAGATCGACGGCACTCATCTGCATGTCATACTGACTGACAGTATTATTTCTCTTCCCCAGCAGACTCCAAGGGCATTTAAATTAAAGGTACAGTGTTCTGCACTAATATTAAGTCTCTCTGAAGCCTAGAAACACCCTTTTTTAAGTTAAATTCACAGCGAATTTATTCGACTCGAATCGAATATTGTCCACGAATTCGCCGAATCAGTCGAATCGAATTTTTCATTTCTTCGCTCATCTCTACCATTCATGACAGTTAACTATTGCTTAGAACAGCAATCACTGTTCTTATCAATAAGCATAATAAAAAAATGCTGAGATAGGCTGCAGATCAGAATTGATCAATTTTCAAATACAGGCATACCTCGGTTTAGGAATTTAATTTGTTCTGTGGGACTTTTCGTATAGCGAAAAATTCGTAAACCGAAACACCACTTCCCATAGGAATGCACTGAAAGCCAATTAATCCGTTCCTGAGGTCAGAAAAAAGTACACGCTACTAAAATACCACAGGTTATTTTATCAAGTCATGCGATATTTTAGTATGTGTTAATGTTTCAGCTGTCAGCGGGGTTCCTCACTGACAGCTGAATGTAAAAGAAAGAATTAAATGTTAGAAAAACGGTGTGGGGTTCCCCCCTCCCATTCATACCAAGCCCTTCAGCCCGGAAGATCAGGAAGGGGGGGGGGAACAAGCGATCTCCCCCCCAAAGCACCTTGATCTGCAGGCAGGGAGCTTATTGGAATCTGGCAGGGAGCGGAGCTTTTTTTTTTTTTTTTTTTTTTTAATTCTTTTTTGGGTCTGTGGTGAACATCATGATTGACGTCGGATCTACTTCGGGGGGACATTCTTTTATTTTTTTTAATAAAAGGACTTGTCGAAGGCCGTGTCCTGTCTTTTTTCACACTACACTTTGTTTTTTGTGAAGTAGTGGGACAATGCAACCCCCCCCCCTTCTCCTGACCTGCATTCTCGGAAAAGGGTCTGGTATGGATCTCGGGGGGGGGGGGGGGGGGGGATCCCCATACCATTGTTTTTAAATGTTGGCGTGGGGGTTCCCCTCAAAACCCATACAAGACCTGAAGGGCTTGGCATGAATGGAGGGGGGACCCCACAACGCTATTTTATTTTTTATTGTTCAGGTTTTTAAATGTAATTACCACTTTTTTTTTTCTTCACTATAGCTCAGAGAATCAGCTGTCACTTTCTCCCCAGCTAAAAGAAAAAGTTTCCTTTTAGTTTATTTCCGAAGTTAAAAAAACAAAAACATATTTCCTTTTAGTTTGACAGAAACAAAGTTTTCTTTAACTCCGGGGAAAGTGACAGCCAATTCTGTAAGCTATAGTGAGGAAACAAAAAAGCCGGAAATTGCATTAAAAAAAAAAAAAAAAAACCCGGCACCGACATACACTTTGAAATGCGAAAAAAAATTTGTAAACCGAGCCATTATTTTCATACGTAAACCGAAAAGAATGTTAACAGAGGCGTTCGTAAACCGAGGTACAACTGTGCGGTATATACCCACAGTTTGTAGAAACAAACTTCCACATAAAAACACAGATTTGGGTAATTTTTTGCCAAAGAAATGTAACAGAACACATTTTGGCCTAAATTTATGGAATTGAATTATTTGTTTGTAAACTTTTATAACAAACTTTTTTTCCCCAAAATGTTCAGTATTTTCCGTTTATATAGCAAAAATAAAAACCCAGGAGGTGACCAATAAACCACCAAAAGAAAGCTCTATTTGTGCTATATATATATATATATATATATATATACAGTTGTGTCCAAAATTATTCAACCCCCAATGCTGTAAAGGGGTTTAGGGACTATAGTGTACATTTGGAATTGTATTCAGAATCAAATCCTACAAGGACGTTGTAACTACCCAAATGCAACTAAAATGACATCAATTGTTTATGTAATACAGTAGTAAATGGTTCTTATGTGGTTTCTTCATTGCCACAATTATTCAACCCCTTAAAGACTACCACTCTGAAGAACAGAGGTTCATACAGGTGCTTTCCATCAGGTATTGAAAACACCTGTGGATGTCACCGAGCAGCAATCAAGCATAATAAGCACCAATTAGGCAGCTTTAAAATGACTGTGATACTCAGCTCCTTCTAGACATTTACTGGTGTGGTTACAAACATGGTGAAGGCAAGAGAATGGTCCAGGAAGACAAGAGAAGAGGTGATTTCTCTTCACAGGAAGGGCAATGGCTATAAGAAGATTGCAAAGATGTTAAACATACCAAGAGACACCTTAGGAAGCATCATTCGCAAATTCAAGGCAAAGGGCACTGTTGAAACGCTACCTGGTCGTGGCAGAAAGAAGATGCTGACTTCGACTGCTGTGCGCTACCTGAAGCGTAGAGTGGAGAGAAGTCCCCGTGTGACTGCTGAGGAACTGAGAAAAGATTTGTCAGATGTGGGTACAGAAGTTTCAGCCCAGACAATAAGACGCACACTGCGTAATGAAGGCCTCCGTGCCAGAACTCCCAGGCGTACCCCCTTGCTGTCTCCAAAGAATAAGAAGAGTCGACTGCAGTATGCCAAAAGCCATGTGGACAAACCACAAAAGTTGTGGGATAGTGTTCTGTGGACTGATGAAACAAAATTAGAACTGTTTGGGCCCATGGATCAACGCTATGTTTGGAGGAGGAAGAACAAGGCCTATGATGAAAAGAACACCTTGCCTACTGTGAAGCATGGTGGAGGGTCAATCATGCTTTGGGGCTGTTTTGCTTCTGCAGGTACAGGGAAGCTTCAGCGTGTGCAAGGTACCATGAATTCTCTTCAGTACCAGGAGATATTGGATGGAAACGTGATGCAGTCCGTCACACACCTGAGGCTTGGGAGACGTTGGACCTTTCAACAGGACAATGATCCCAAGCATACCTCCAAGTCCACTAGAGCATGGTTGCAGAGGAAAGGCTGGAACATTTTGGAGTGGCCATCGCAGTCACCAGACTTAAATCCGATTGAGAACCTCTGGTGGGACTTAAAGAAAGCAGTTGCAGTGCGCAAGCCTAAGAATGTGACTGAACTGGAGGCCTTTGCCCATGAAGAATGGGCGAAGATACCCGTAGATCGCTGCAAGACACTTGTGTCAAGCTATGCTTCACGTTTAAAAGCTGTTATAACTGTAAAAGGATGCTGTACTAAGTACTAAGATTGAATGTCACTTGGGGGTTGAATAAAACTGATAATGCTGTGAGCACAGAAAAGACATTTGTGGTTATTTCATTATAACTGTTATGTTATATTTGTCTGACCTACAAGTGCCTCTTTAATGTAAATGTAAGCAAGATGACTGAATGATCAAAAGCAATGTCAAACTGGCCAAAACACTCAATTTCAGTGGGGGTTGAATAATTTTGGACACAACTGTATATATATATATATATATTTAATTTGGGTGAAGTGTTGCATGACTGAGCAATTGCAAGTTAAAATAGCACAGGGCTTAAAATATATTTTGCAAATGTAACACTTTTTTTATGTTTTGGATAGAGTGACAAGGGGTTAGAATAGAACCCAAGTCAGGTGTTTATTGCTTTCTGTATCTCTGCTGGGGAGATTGACTACTTGTGTCAATCTCCTTTTTACTTGCACAAAAAATATAAAAACAAAAAGGTTTTTCTGGATTTACACACGTTTTTGCTTGTAGTGTTTCCCATTGAAATCAATGGAAACACATAAAAATCATGAGAATAAATGCAAGACACATGACAAAAAAAGAAAGAAAAAAAAAAAAAAAAAAAAAAGGCACACTGCAATAAGCTGTGAAAAAAAAATACATTCTGATGCCTTTCCAATGATTTTAACAACAAAAAAAAAAAAAAGATACAGGAGGGGGGAGGGGGGGGGGGGGGGGGGGGGGAGTATACAAGTATGAATCCAGCATTTGAGCTGTCACATCAATGGGAAAACGGAACTCCTTCTATGGCACTGTACACCCAACCTGGATAGAACTGTCTGAAGGTCATTTACATGGACCATTTCAACTGCCAAGAATAAGGCTCTGTTCACACATTCGCAGGTTCAACAGAGCACACTTGATTTTTTTTTTTAGCACATTTCTTTGCATTTAGGGCAGCCCATTCATTTCAGTGGTGTGTCCTTAGGTGTGAAATATGCACCAATGAAGTATGCAACCCTTCTGAAACATTGCACCAGAACGCATGGTACTTTTGTGTTTTGGTGCACATTGAATAAAGTGCAGCACAACAGACTAATATCTCATATAAAAATAATTAACCATTTCCTGTCCACCCCATAGCAGTAACACTGCTACAGGGTGGCACAGGTGTGGAAAAGCACATCAAATTATTATAAATATATATATATATATACATACATACATATACACACACACACACATATATATATACATACATACATATATACATACAGACACAAATGAGTTTCCATTTCCGGGTAGCTATTCGCTGCCTCGGTCATCAATCACCAGGTCCCGGTGATCGAGGAGCATTACCGACAGAGGGAGAGAACTGTATGTAAACAATACAGATCTCTCCCATCAGCTCCTGCACACCATTTTGCATGGCTCTGCATAGCAGTAGGCCTACTGAGGAAGCCCGAATCTGGGGCACAACGCGTATAGGTGGAAGGAGCTGAGCCCTAGAAGTTTTGAACTGATGACCATCTGAGACAACGGGGTGGTGAGTCATGTAACGAAATTCTACATCATATGCTGGCTTGTTTCTTACATTTGGTAAGTGTTTTAATCTGGGCGCTAATAAATTGTTTTATAAATAGAATGCACTATGGTTCCACTTTTCTGTTTTCCATAATACATATGAGAGTGTCAGCTGGAGGAGGGTATACTGTGGCGGTGCTGGGAGAGGAGGCGGAGGAAGACCTCAGAGAATGTACAGACTTGTGTCTGTCCACATGTTGAGTGCATAATGACCTATTGATGAGGTCATAAAGTGAGGTAAGCAGGTTTTTCATCAAATGATGGTGGCATGGTTGGCACTGAAGACAGAAGATTTATCTAATACACATTGCATAGTGGTGTTAGACTTTCATGGGACTTTATAAATTGTTTTTTATTTTTATATGAGAGATTAGTCTGTTGCGCTACACTTTGTTATTCATTGTGGTACAGGTGTTGTGAAGTCACCAACAGTGTTTTAGCAGCAACTATTTTGAGCACGATCATATTATCTTAGTGTGTGTTGTGCTGAATAGGGGGTTTAGAATATGTTTTGGTACACATGCTTACGCTAGAAGCATAGAAGTGTTATTAAGAATTAATGGCACCAATGTGTCTGCAGTACGGCTGCAGCGCGTTTTTCTCTGTTGCGTGAAAGAACTCAATTTTGCAATGCATAAATGTGAACTTAGCATGTGTGTACTTGTTTAAAAGCATATGTAGATCTAGAAAAGTTTATTTTAACTTTTAAACAAAGTAGAGAATGGTTAGGATGATCAATTATAACTTTTTATACGATTTTGTCTTGTCAGAGACTTCCCTTTCCTTGCTTTCTCTAAAGTTTCTTCTAGGGGCTCATTGATGTGGCTGATTGCCACCAAGAATCAGTGTTCCTCTACATGTGAAGTGTATGCACATTTCCTCGCAAACAACACCTGTACAAACCTATGCCAAGTTCTACATTGTTCATATGTGACTGCACATCAGGCGTTACATGTTATTAGGGACAGTATGGGATAGATTTACAAAAAACTGGAGCACACAGTACAGATGCACATGGCATCCAATCAGCTAGGTTTTATTGTCAAAGTTTAACTGAAGCAGCTGAAGAAGTGGATTGGTTTAAATACACAGCTGTACCAAATACCATGTGCACCAGTTTTAGTAAATCTCCCCCTTTGTGTCTACGTAACACTTCATATGTGCAGTTACAAGTGTACAGCCAGTCATTCATTTGTAGAGACAGCTGATCACATGCACTTGTACATACCGGACACAGAGAAGTGCCAGTTCAAAGAAATGTGCAACCCATATCAGCTGTGTCTATGGGGAAGGAAAGGAAAGAAAATATTGACCATTCACTGCTTGATTTAAAATTAAACATTTTTCACTTAAATATCCTTTAAATGAGCCCATAAAACCCATACAGATTGATCGTCACAACTGGTGGCATGGATAGAAAAGGCAGAAGGGACATGTATGGCTCCCATCCAGAGCCTGGTGTGAGGGGTGAATTCAGCAGAGAGCACAGGGATCAGCGACTGGGGGGGGGGGGCAGTATATAGAGATGACTGCTGACACTTTGATGAGTGGAGGTTGGTGAGGGGGTGCGGTGAGCCGAGGAGTAGAGGCGAGGGGGTGCGGTGAGCCGAGGAGTAGAGGCGAGGGGGTGCGGTGAGCCGAGGAGTAGAGGCGAGGGGGTGCAGGGAGCGGAGGCGAGGGGATGCAGGGAGCGGAGGCGAGGGGATGCAGGGAGTGGAGGAGTAGAGGTGAGGGGGTGCGGTGAGTGGAGGAGTAGAGGTGAGGGGATGCGGTGAGTGGAGGAGTAGAGGTGAGGGGATGCGGTGAGTGGAGGAGTAGAGGTGAGGGGGTGCGGTGAGTAGAGGTGAGGGAATGCGGTGAGTGGAGGAGTAGAGGTGAGGGGGTGCGGTGAGTGGAGGAGTAGAGGCGAGGGGATGCAGGGAGTGGAGGAGTAGAGGCGAGGGGATGCAGGGAGTGGAGGAGTAGAGGCGAGGGGATGCAGGGAGTGGAGGAGTAGAGGCGAGGGGATGCAGGGAGTGGAGGAGTAGAGGCGAGGGGATGCAGGGAGTGGAGGAGTAGAGGCGAGGGGATGCAGGGAGTGGAGGAGTAGAGGCGAGGGGGTGCAGGGAGTGGAGGAGTAGAGGCGAGGGGGTGCAGGGAGTGGAGGAGTAGAGGCGAGGGGGTGCGGCGAGTGGAGGAGTAGAGGCGAGGGGGTGCGGCGAGTGGAGGAGTAGAGGCGAGGGGGTGCGGCGAGTGGAGGAGTAGAGGCGAGGGGATGCGGCGAGTGGAGGCGAGGGGATGCGGCGAGTGGAGGCGAGGGGATGCGGCGAGTGGAGGCGAGGGGATGCGGCGAGTGGAGGCGAGGGGATGCGGCGAGGGGATGCGGCGAGGGGATGCGGCGAGGGGATGCGGCGAGGGGATGCGGCGAGGGGATGCGGCGAGGGGATGCGGCGAGTGGAGGAGTAGAGGCGAGGGGGTGCGGCGAGTGGAGGAGTAGAGGCGAGGGGGTGCGGCGAGTGGAGGCGAGGGGATGCGGCGAGTGGAGGCGAGGGGATGCGGCGAGTGGAGGCGAGGGGATGCGGCGAGGGGATGCGGCGAGGCGATGCGGCGAGGGGATGCGGCGAGGCGAGGGGATGCGGCGAGGGGATGCGGCGAGTGGAGGAGTAGAGGCGAGGGGATGCGGCGAGTGGAGGAGTAGAGGCGAGGGGATGCGGCGAGTGGAGGAGTAGAGGCGAGGGGATGCGGCGAGTGGAGGAGTAGAGGCGAGGGGATGCGGCGAGTGGAGGAGTAGAGGCGAGGGGATGCGGCGAGTGGAGGAGTAGAGGCGAGGGGATGCGGCGAGTGGAGGAGTAGAGGCGAGGGGATGCGGCGAGTGGAGGAGTAGAGGCGAGGGGATGCGGCGAGTGGAGGAGTAGAGGCGAGGGGATGCGGCGAGTGGAGGAGTAGAGGCGAGGGGATGCGGCGAGTGGAGGAGTAGAGGCGAGGGGATGCGGCGAGTGGAGGAGTAGAGGCGAGGGGATGCGGCGAGTGGAGGAGTAGAGGCGAGGGGATGCGGCGAGTGGAGGAGTAGAGGCGAGGGGATGCGGCGAGTGGAGGAGTAGAGGCGAGGGGATGCGGCGAGTGGAGGAGTAGAGGCGAGGGGATGCGGCGAGTGGAGGAGTAGAGGCGAGGGGATGCGGCGAGTGGAGGAGTAGAGGCGAGGGGATGCGGCGAGTGGAGGAGTAGAGGCGAGGGGATGCGGCGAGTGGAGGAGTAGAGGCGAGGGGATGCGGCGAGTGGAGGAGTAGAGGCGAGGGGATGCGGCGAGTGGAGTAGAGGCGAGGGGATTGCGGTGAGTGGAGGAGTAGGGGTGAGGGAATACGGTGAATGGAGGAGTAGAGGTGCGGGGATGCGGTGAATGGAGGAGTAGAGGTGAGGGGATGCAGTGAATGGAGGAGTAGAGGTGAGGGGATGCAGTGAATGGAGGAGTAGAGGTGAGGGGGTGCAGTGAATGAAGGAGTAGCGGTGAGGGGATGCAGTGAATGAAGGAGTAGAGGTGAGGGGATGCAGTGAATGGAGGAGTAGAGGTGAGGGGATGCAGTGAATGGAGGAGTAGAGGTGAGGGGTGCAGTGAGTGGAGTAGAGGTGAGGGGATGCGGTGAATGGAGGAGTAGAGGTGAGGGGGTGCAGTGAGTGGAGTAGAGGTGAGGGGATGCAGTGAATGAAGGAGTAGAGGTGAGGGGATGCAGTGAATGAAGGAGTAGAGGTGAGGGGGTGCAGTGAATGGAGGAGTAGAGGTGAGGGGGTGCAGTGAGTGGAGTAGAGGTGAGGGGATGCAGTGAATGAAGGAGTAGAGGTGAGGGGTGCAGTGAGTGGAGTAGAGGTGAGGGGATGCGGTGAATGGAGGACTAGAGGTGAGGGGATGCGGTGAATGGAGGACTAGAGGTGAGGGGATGCGGTGAATGGAGGAGTAGAGGTGAGGGGTGCAGTGAGTGGAGTAGAGGTGAGGGGATGCGGTGAATGGAGGACTAGAGGTGAGGGGATGCGGTGAATGGAGGACTAGAGGTGAGGGGATGCGGTGAATGGAGGACTAGAGGTGAGGGGATGCGGTGAATGGAGGAGTAGAGGTGAGGGGATGCGGTGAATGGAGGACTAGAGGTGAGGGGATGCGGTGAATGGAGGAGTAGAGGTGAGGGGATGCGGTGAGTAGAGGAAATGGGATGCAGCGAGTAGAGATGAGTGGAGGATGTACAGCGAGGAGGTATGAAGTGCAATCCTGATGCTCACCACTAACACTGCCCTATGAATAGTCGGTGTCACCCCCTCTTCTGCCCCCACGTTAGGAGGAAGGTGTCACCATGCCTGTTCTGTGTCCCCCCCATGCCCGCACTCACACGATCCACATGCCGGTGATGGTGAAGGCGGGCAGAGTGATGGGCAGGATCACCCAGCCGGGCATCTTGGACAGAGGCATCCGGAAGGCGCGGCGTGTCCCCGGCTCAGTGTGGCTCTCAGCCGAGGAGGGGGCGGTGGGCTCTCAGAGAGGAGCGCTGTCCAGGTGGGGGCTTCTCCCAATAGCTCCACAAAACTTTCAGCCGCTCCTCTCCCATATCCCAGGCTACAGCTCAGCGCTGAGGGCTGCCAGCGGCACGGACACTCTCCTCATGAAGTCCGGGCGCCCGACCTCTAATTCCAGCCGGACTTTGTACCAGGTCACCCGGCCGAACTACGAATGACCGACCCTTCTCCTCACACAGCCTGAGCGAATCTCCCAAATAATGTGTGAGGGGGACGGGACCGCCCCGACCCCGCCCCAAAGAGACCGGGGAGGAGTGCTGAGCCCCGCCCACACAGCAGTGAGGAGGGAGCACGTGTCTGCTGTGAGTAGACGGGTTGTCTGGTCCGCTCAGCTCTGTGTACACAGATCGCTCTCATCAGGTATAGAGCGCGTTTGGGGGGGATGAGAAATGTCCGTCCTACGTCCATAAGAGAAGCAGAACCTTCATCAGTGGAAGCGGGCGCCTCATAATACGGGTGGCAGTGCCCCCCTCCTCCCCCCGGAGAGGGCCCATGTAAACAGACGCAATGCTTTTCCTGGAGAATTAATCAGTACTCTAACGTAGTTGGGAAGAGGGGAACTACTGAAGCAGGTTACAGCATTAACCAAAAGTATATAAATGCCCACCCCTATAGAAACAATACAAGCTTTATATAAGAAGAGATTTATAACAGTACATAGATCCCATGTACAAACAGGTAAGTAGCCAACCTGGTGGAATTGTGCACATATACCCAGGTATAATATTACTAGAGATACCTCCACATGATGCAGCAATGTTCAGTTGCAGGGGTCCCTGAGGATGATATAGTCTGTCTTTGTGTCAGAGGCCAGAAGACAAGATCAGCAGATATGCAGAAATTTTACAACTGTTGTCCAACCAGCCTAGAATGGAGCCTCTCACCAGCAGAAACTGTGGTGTGACCTCAGAACCTGCTCTGTACTTTTGTTCTCCCATGTAGTATCTAAATCTAACCTGCAATCAGATTTCCAAGTAGGAGCAGTAGCTGTTGGATGCCTAACTTCACTCTAGCCTATGCTCATTATTGAGCCTTACGCTAAAATACCAGACCAGAAGAGACAGGGTTAACATACAACAGGAGCTGTATATAATTTATATACAACAAAACGGTTTCATCTACTAATATACTGGAAGGTGACCACTACACAGAGGAGCAGACACTGTCTATGTGAGATAATACCAAAAGGACAAAGAATCGTCTGGTAGAAGGATTTGGAAACACGCAAGAAGCTATGAGCAGCTGCAGTTAAATATTGGACCACATACGAGTCTCTTCTGGCCTGGATTTAGCAGCATGGTTAGAACATGTGGCTGAGACTCTTTGCTTTCTCCTTCTGGGGTCTTTCAAAGCCTTCCCCCCCCAAAGAGAGGAAATGCTAATACATAACCATAACACGCTGATAGGAGTAGCCATCAATAGGAAGCAGTAGATCCCTACACTTGGATAATGCATGACGATTTACTACATGTCTTTATATAGACACAGCAGTCCCTGCTCTCAAGGCACTTACAGTCTAAAGATGGACATACACTAGTAGCGGTTTTTCAAACATTTTCATTTTTGGAAATTTTGTTTCATTTTCTAATAGTGAAAGAGATACTAAACCCCAAGTTTTTAAGTTGTATCAGTAGCTAATTAAGGCTTCATGCACATAATTGTACGAAGTTATGCTTGGAATATGCTGGATTTTTTTGTGCCAGAACGAGGCAGAAAAAAAGCCTCTAATGTCATGCCTACATGCACATTTACAGTTGTACTCAAAAGTTTGCATACCCCGGCAGAAATTGTGAAATTTTGGCATTGATAGTGAAAATATGACTGATCATGCCAATAATGTTCTTTTATTGAAGGATGATGATCATATGAAGCCATTTATTATCAAATAGGTTTTTGGCTCCTTTTTAAATCATAACAGAAATCACCCAAATGGCCGTGGTCAAAAGTTTACATACCCTGGAATGTTTGGCCTTGGTACAGACACACAAGGTGACACACACAGGTTCAAATGCCAATTCGAGGTTAATGTCCCACATCTGTGGCTTTTTAAATTGCAATTAGTGTCAGTGTATAAATAGCCAATGAGTTTGTTAGCTCTTACGTGGAATCACTGACTAGGCTAGATACTGAGCCAAATTCTTGCGTAACAAGGTAATGGAACTTCATAAAGATGGAAAAGGACAAAAAAGATGTCCAAAGCCTTGAATATGCCAGTCATCACTTCCACTAAGAAGTAGAAAATTCAGGGGCCTCTTTATATCAAGCCAAGTACAGGTAGACCAAGAAAGATTGTAGTTACAACTGCCAGAAGAATTGTTCGGAATACAAAGGGAAACCCATAGGTAACCACTAGAAAAATACAGGCTGCTCTGGAAAAAAACAGTGTGGTTGTTTTTAAGGAGCACAATATGATGACGCTTGAACAAAAACAAGCTGCATGGTCGAGGTGCCAGAAAGAAGCCTTTACTGCATCAATGACACAAAAAGGCCTGGTTAGGCATGTCAAGGTGTTGTCAGGCATATTGTAAAGTGTTTTTTTGTGGCATTGGTGCAGCAAAAGCTTCGTTCTGGCACCTCAACCAAACAGCTCATTTTTGAATCAAGTATCACCGTATTGTACTCCTTAAAAACAACCACATCATCTTTTTCCAGAGCAGCCTGTATTTCTTTTGAGTTTGAATGTGGGTTTTTCTTTGAATCCCTGACAATTCTGTCAGTTATGGCTGCAATCTTTCTTGGTCTACCTGACTTTGGCATGGTATCAAGAGATCCCAAAACTTTCCACTTCTTAATAGGTGATTTAACAGTACTGATTGGCATATTCAAGGCTTTGGACATCTTTTTATGTCCTTTTCCATCTTTATAAAGTTCTATTACCTTGTTACGCAAGACTTTTGACAGTTCTTTTCTGATCCCCATAGCTCAATATCTAGTCTAGTCAGTGCTTCCACATAAAAGCTAACAAACTCATTGACTATTTTTACACTGACAATAATTGCAATGTAAAAAGCCACAGATGTGGGACATTTACCTCTAATTGGCATTTTAACCCATGTGTGTCACCTTGTGTGTCTGTACCAAGGCCAAACATTCCAGGGTATGTAAACTTTTGATCATGGCCATTTGGGTGATTTCTGTTATGATTTAAAAAGGAGCCAAACTACTATTTGATATAAATGGCTTCATATGATCATCATCCTTCTATAAAAGAGCATTTTTTTTGGCATGATCAGTCATATTTTCAATACAAATGCCAACATTTTACAATTTCTGCCAGGGAATGCAAACTTTTGAGCACAACTGTATGCAAATATGTACAGGCATTCTGCTAGCCAGAATATTAATTTATTCTAGCCATTGAAATATATTTATTTACTCTCATATGCACATTTATGTGCATACACATGTAAATCATGCTGAAAAACTCTATTCAGCAGTTTTGGTGTGTGTTTTTTATGCCTTTATATACTGCTCTTAAGAAATGGATCTAAATTCCTGATGTGCATGGTTACATAAGCTAGCATAGAACTGCATTGAGATGCATATTTAAAAAAATTTTTTGCCCATGTCTATAAGTCCTTAAAGAAAAAGTTCACCTTTCATAACATGTTACCCATATTCAGGGTGTAGCATTATGATCAAACTGGGCCCCGTTTCCCTGCTTTGCCCGTGGCCGTACTGAGCTCTGCCCACATCACTCATTTACTGTGTTCTATGAATGAGAAACTACAAGACCTGGCAGCGTTAGTGGCTGTCAGCTTGTAGCTCTCAATGAACTACCACAGCGCTGTGAATAGCTGTGGTAATTCAATGAGTGGTCCGGTCAGTATATCTGCTTACCCATACAGGATGTACAGGCAAGCAGATATACTGACAGATCAGCAGGAGATGTGCATGGCACCAGCTGACCGATGGTGCAATGGTTTACAGGCTCCTGAAACAAAAAATAATAAATGCACATTTTTTTTACCTGCAAACAATTGTCCATTTATTATTTTTTGTATAAAGGTGAACTTATCCTTGAAAGTAAAAAGAAATGTGCATTTACTTTTTTTTTTTTTAATAGGAGCCTGGAAAACATTGCACCCGCAATCAGCAGATCGCAGGTGCCATGACTGTGGGCGGAACCCGACACAGCCATGCTCTTTTCAAAAAGTGACAGCTGGTATGGGGTACTGCTGTCACAGGGATAGAGGGGATGGTCGAGCTGTTGCAGTAGTGGGAACATATAATATGTTCCCAAAAGAAATGATCCCTTAAAGTAGTTTTGAACATACCATGTTATAGACACTTTCTAATCCAGTTCTAACTATACAAGCTCCATAACCATTGGTTAGTAAAGGGGGGAGGGTGGCTGAACAAACTACCCAATACATGCTGTGTGTCAGTACAGTCTTCTGTACCTCTGAATGGCCAGCCAAAGAATGAAAACTAACATAGATCAGCTACTGGGCTTTGTTTGGGCAGTTTAGAACACTGAAGAAAGATAAATGGCAGGATCAGAAAATACATATTTAGGGTGGCATACACTTTAAACACTTACTGAATATGTAACTGCTTTATTTTGTAATCTTGTCCTATGTCCCACTAATCAATGTGCCATGACTACTGCCTTATGTTTTCCTGTTTCAGGATGACTCCTTTGTCTTGCAGCATCCTATGGAGCCACCCTTATGTGCAGGAACTAGAGTTGTGTCTCCCTACACTGTGTGCCTCAATAGAAACACACAGCTCCATAACCTTGAATGGCAAGGCACTCCCCTTCTCTAAGCTAACAGACTTGCTCCAGACTGCAGTCCACGTTTAACTCTTTCCTGTGAAGACCAGAAGTTCAGTGAAGCAGCACCGAGAGAACAGGATTTGAGCCTGAAGTATCTTTGAGTGTCATTTGTCAAGTCAAGTGTATAGGCAAGAATTTTAATATGAACATTCATAAGAAAATCAGTGTATAACCACCTAAACCCTGTATGACAGCAATATGAATATATAAAATACATTCAAAGTGGATGGGCCTTCACACTCCGCTACCACATATGTGCACTGCAGTCTAGTTCTGGAACGTCTGCCATTGTCACCCCTTGAATTGTGACCAAGCTGGCACTGTCAGCTCACAGTCAACTACTGGTAACTGGAAGCTGGTAGGCATAGCTCTCAATGGTGTCAGTGCTGGGCAGCCAGTCCCTGTGAGGCAAGCTCATTAGCCACACCTACTGGCTATCGGAAGGGTTGGTGTCGGTTTTGCTGTGATGTGCTGTCTCAGCGCATCACACCGTTTACATTTTAATTTTCAAATTTGAGTGTGCACAAATGTATACTCCTGTTCTGTGCAGAAAAACTCAGATCACATTTAGCATGAACAAGCCCTTAGTGCTACATAAACACACAGTAGTTAGTTAAATAGTACATTTTATTTATTAAATAGTGATCTGCAATTGATATCCCCTTCTCAGATACAATAATCACCCTAATTGCATTCGGGTACTTTGTTCTACTACCACTAGTGTTTGGAATCTTTGATAACTTGACTATATGTTACCTGCCCCTCTAGGTGGTTGTTCTTCACTATATGTGTCTTTATTTGACCGACGTGACTACTGGGCTAACTATGGTCTCTCTTTGAATATAATCTCCTGTTACACTGGTGATAACCTGAGATTATGACGCTGATGTCAACATTTCAATTTTCTGTAATTAATATTTTCAGTAAAAATATTGGATACTAAAAAGTGATCTGCAGTATACATCAGGCCAAAGGAAAGGGGGACCTAGTTAGGACAGTTAGAAACCATGATGTATCTTATTGCCAGTGCTGACAAAATGATATACCGTACTAGTGTTAACAGTTTATGTAATCAGACTAAGCAAGAACTTTGTCCTGTCTCCATATCAGTGGCTGGATATGCATGGGTTGATTATTTTGTTTTACCTTTTTGATGGTTTTTGTGCTGGCCAGGTGGTTGAGTTCCACTTTAAAGCAGAAGTTGAGCCCAACACTAACTATTGGTAAACATGTCCATTCCCCCTCCTCCTATGCTGCATATCCTGTGGAAAAAATAGATCTGTATACTTAACTTTTTTGGGTTTGCTCTGGTCAGGACACATGATCCTGCTTATCTGGCTCCTGCAATTTCAAACCCATTCATTTTGAATAGGCTATAATCACACTTCACCAAAGTAGTGCACTTTTTAAAACGCAATATAACTGGATCGCATGGTTAAAAAAAAAAAAAAAAAAAGTACCATGTGATCTGGCGTAGGCAGCTGTGGGCAAACGGACTGCGTTTGTGACCTGCATTTGGGGTGGTGTTAAATTTTTATTGACACCAGTTGTGGATTGCAAAAGCAGTGCAATTTGCATTTGTGTTTAATAGTACAGGAAAGCGTTGTGCAATTCAGATGAGGGCATGGTGTGAATCCGCCCTAATAGTTAGTGTTAGGCATTTCTTCCACTTTAATACAAATATTCATTTAAAATTCAGATTTGAAAGTGAACCTATGACTCTCTTCCCCTCCTACATATGACGTCGCTCATTGCCTGAGTGGCCAAGCACCACCATTGTCAAATGGGAGGAAGGAGAGTAAACCACATGCTCCCTGTACCTGGAAGTATCGGGTAAGTGTTATCTCTACTGGCTGAACAGAGTGGTACAGGAGCAAAGAGAAGGTATCTATAAGCTGCTGGTGGGGCTGCTCTGAAAGTGAATCGGTTTTCCAAGGATATTAAAAGCACAGGTTCACATTAATGTAGGGTACAGAAAAATTGTAATCTATATCCATGTTTAAGTGAAATCATTTAGAAAGAGTGATCATTGTCTATGAGTAGTTCACACATGCAGCTATACTGCCACCGCTCTGAAAAGCAGTCCATGGTGGATTATTTTTCGGGGGGGGATTTGATAGGCAGCGAGGAGGCAATATGTCTGCCTGCTTTAACCCTTAAAATGATGACTCTCCATTGTGCATACCTTGCACACGGTTGTGGCACAGCCTCAATGTATTGAGTTGCATTTGACAGAGGTACCGTCTGCCAAATGCGACAAGCCACTAAATTTTTGCTGTAGCGTGTGTACAGCCCTGAGCAATTGTATGTTCTAGTTTAGGTGGGCAGTGGTAAAACGGGCTCAGCTGCCTAGCTTTACTGTCCTTGGCTTCCTGTGTGAATAAGCTCTAAAGGTGCTCAAACATCAGAGGAGCCTTCTGATTTGTTTTTTTTTGTGAAAGACGTAGAGGACAGTGCAAAGTCTTCAATGCAATTTACGTCAGCCCTGAGCCAGTGAACAAAGTGATCAGGAAAGATAAAAAACTTTGTCATATCACTATTGCTTTTTAAAGAGCTAGGACAGTCACATGCAGCCGCTTCTCCCACCTTCATTTTCCTAAACAGGGGTTCTTGTGTTTAGGGAAGAAACTGACCAAGATATTGCAAAGACTGTCACTACATGTCAATTGTGCACTACAATGGTTATTGTAATGTTAGTGAGAAACGTCCCTTAAAGAAGAAGTATAGCCAAAGCTCGTTTGGCTGTACTTCTGTGAATCACAGGAGTGCAGTTGAGGGGCAGAGCAGCCAGCAGTGACTAACAGTCACTGCTCTCTGCTCAGAGTGGCTGTGAGAGCTCAGCAATCTCTCACCCTTAGAGGCGGCGGGGGACTGATGCTGCATCCAACTAGGTAAGTATCAGTTTTAAAAAAGAAAGCAATCCCACTCTTCTCTTTTAAAAGTAATTTTTAAAAATTGCCTACCTTCCCTTGCTTACTAGCCTAGAACCTCTCACCCAGGTGCTAATGTACTCCACAAGGAAGGCGGTAGCCTTCTCATGTGTTGACATCCTCAGGGCTCAGGATCCTCTCTGGTACTGGCCACACCAGTGCAGAAACTTTAGATTTCAGTTGTCAATACTCCTAATGTCTCTTGTATAGTAGAATGGAATTAATGAAATCAATGGCAAGTTACTGTGCAGTTGCAGCCAGCTTTTCATATTTTGAGTCGGATGAGTCCACTGTCATCACAGAGATGTAAAAAACCACCTGGGTGAGGGAGTTCCAAACGAAGCTGGCCAATCATTAGCAGAATTTATATTGAAAATGTTAATTTTCAGAACATCTGTTCAGCTGGGTCAAATCCACAGTCCTTTTCAACGGCTGTAAATAGGGAATTGAAATAAGCAGGATTGAAAATATTTTTCAAACAAATTCTGAAAGTGAATGTGCCTTTCATTAGGGAAAGTCCATTCATTCCAAAACTGAAGTACTTTTTTACATTTGTTATGTAATTGTTATGTAATAATTGTATTGATTAGAACATTTGTAAGAATGAAAATCTACTAGTGCATGGCTAGCTTCAGATTAGGTTCAGGGGCTGATTTTTTTTTTTTTTTTTTCATGTGAAGTTGTATTTTAAGGCTGCTAGGCTCACACTATTGCAGGCCACGTTTGCACGGACACAGCAGCTCATGCATTTGAATGGGATGCTGTGCCTACATTTCAAAATCAGGAAAAAAGGTTACTGCAGCATTTTAAAAACGCAGTGGCTGGGAAAAAACATGGTGCTTTTGCACTTTGACTTCCCTGTAGTTGCTGTACCTACAAACACGATGTGTTTTTAGATGCTTGGGGGTGCCATTAAGAATGAATGGCAGCCCCGCGCATTTTTAAAGAGCAGCGCATTTTGCTTGCAGGTGGGGAACAGCTGCGATTCCCACACCTACAAAAGTGTGAACCTATTGTTACTGTTTCCCAATGTCCAACCATCATCTAGTTTTTCTTCAATATTTTTTATTATCAAACGTAGAGAAAAAAGCATATAAGGTTACAAGTAACTCAATGTTACAAAGGAACTGGGTTATCCATCCATATCCATAAGAAAGGATATTGGAGTATTTCATGGAGCACATAACTGTAATGCAAAAATGTTGGAATCCAACAATCCATCTATTTTTATGGACAAGTTTATTGCAGCTGCCACAGTAGTAATGGCTCTGAATCATGTATGGTGTCATTTTTTGTTCGTCATCCGAATTTACTTCCTTTCAAAGCCAGGGGATAGATGCTGCTTACATGGTACTGCAGTATATAGATTCAATAAGTGTCCTATGATTACCCAGTTGTGACATATGTCAACAAGCTACACTGATGTGTTTTTAATGGGTGGGTGCCTATAATCACTGCCAAGTCTTTTGTTGATTTTTTTTTTTTGTAAATTAAAAACAAGGTGGCTAGGAAAAATCCAATTTCAATTAACAAAATGTGGTATGTAATTGGTACGAGGCATTTTGTAATAAAATATTAAAGTAATTGACTCGGGCATAATTTTTTTAAAATCCCAAACTGTAAAAAATTAATTGTCTTCTTTTTCCCCAATATGGTAAAAATGTAGGCATTTGATACTCAGTATCTGTATAGTGTGCCCTTTGAAATTTTATTGGCTGCTTGTATAATTAACTGATTGCTTTTTTTCCATTAGTCTGCACAGAACTTAAAAGTAAAATTAGAAGCATCTGCCACTACAGAATTTTAATGTGACTGAGATACTAGACCTGATTTACTAAAGTAAATAAACGAGCAGCTATAATTGCTACAGTACACTTGCATAGGGAGTCTCCATAAATATGCAGATGTATGCATGTACAGTTATCACAATCTAGCTGAATGTCCAATTAATTCTGCTTTTGTGTGCTCATTTTTTTGTTCTAATAAACTACACTAAACAATGCATGTGTTAACATTTATCTGAAAATGAGAATAAAAAAAAAAACACTAAATGTGAGTGGCTTGCTAAGCAGCAAGTCTAAAAGAAAAATCTGTATGTCATGTTATAAGAACAAAGGTCATGTATATACAGATACTTATAGGAATCGCCATTTCAAAATCTGATTCTTCTAATCAAAAAATATCTATGAGATATATATATATATATATATTTTTTTTTTTTTTCTTACATACAAGTAGCAAACGGAAGAAAATTACAATTTATGTATGAATTTATATTTATTAGTATTTTTTATCACTATTATATATAGAATTCAAGTTTTTCTCAAAGGTTTCTTGAAAGGGATCTTGGGAGGTCTCTTTCAGTTACACATTTGCTTATATTTCTGATTATGAAAATATATGAAACAGTGGTTAGACATATCAGAAATTGATTCCTTCTTTACTAAATTAATAAGGGATGTTTATGAAGCAATTATATATCTTTTATTGATTTTGTACTGATTGTAAATTTTAAATTTTGTTGTATTCTAATTTAGTTTTGGGGCATTTATTTTATATATACATATATATACATATATATACATACATATACATACATATATACACACACACACACACACACACACACACACACACACAGTGGGGCCACCAATTGTGCAAGTTCTCCCACTTAAAAAGATGAGAGAGGCCTGTAATTGGAATCATAGGTTAACCTCAACTATCAGAGACAAAATGAGAAAAAAAAATCCAGACAATCACATTGGCGGATTTGGAAAGAATTTATTTGCAAATTCTGGTGGAAAATAAGTATTTGGTCACCTACAAAGAAGCAAGATTTCTAGCTCTCACAGACCTGTACCTTCTTCTTTAAGAGGCTCCTCTGTCCTGCACTCATTACCTGTATCAATGGCACCTGTTTGAACTTGTTATCAGTATAAAAGACACCTTTCCACAACCTCAAACAGTCACACTCCAAACTCCACTATGGGGAAGACCAAAGAGCTGTCGAAGGACACCAGAAACAAAATTGTAGACCTGCACCAGGCTGGGAAGACTGAATCTGCAATAGGCAAGCAGATTGGTGTGAACAAATCAACTGTGGGAGCAATAATTAGAAAATGGAAGACATACAAGACCACTGATAATCTCCTTCGATCTGTAGCTCCACGCAAGATCTCACCCCGTGGGGTACGGTGAGCAAAAATCCCAGGACCACACGGGGGGAACCTAGTGAATGACCTGCAGAGAGCTGGGACCAACGTAACAAAGGCTACCATCAGTAACACACTACGCCGCCAGGGACTCAGATCCTGCAGTGGCAGCCGTGTCCCCCTGCTTAAGCCAGTACATGTCCGGGCCCGTCTGAAGTTTGCTAGAGAGCATTTGGATGATCCAGAAGAGGATTGGGAGAATGTCATATGGCCAGATGAAACCAAAATAGAACTGTTTGGTAAAAACACAACTCGTCGTGTTTGGAGGAGAGAATGCTGAGTTGCATCCAAAGAACACCATACCTACTGTGAAGCATGGGGGTGGCAACATCATGCTTTGGGGCTGTTTCTCCGCAAAGGGACCAGAATGACTGATCCATGTACAGGACAGAATGAATGGGGCCATGTATCGTGAGATTTTGAATGCAAACCTCCTTCCATCAGCAAGGGCATTGAAGATGAAACGTGGCTGGGTCTTCCAACATGACAATGATCACAAACATACCGCCTGGGCAACGAAGGAGTGGCTTTGTAAGAAGCATTTCAAGATCCTGGAGTGGCCTAGCCAGTCTCCAGATCTCAACCCCATAGAAAACCTTTGGAGGGAGTTGAAAGTCCGTGTTGCCCAGTGACAGCCCCAAAACATCAGCGCTCTAGAGGAGAACTGCATGGAGGAATGGGCCAACATAACAGCAACAGTGTGTGCCAACCTTGTGAAGACTTACAGGAAATATTTGACCTCTGTCATTGCCAACAAAGGATAAATAACAAAGTATTGAGATGAACTTTTGATATTGACCAAATACTTATTTTCCATCATAATTTGCAAATACATTCTTTCCAAATCAGCCAATGTGATTGTCTGGATTTTTTTCTCATTTTGTCCCTCATAGTTGAGGTCTACCTATGATGCCAATTACAGGCCTCTCTCATCTTTTTAAGTGGGAGAACTTGCACAATTGGTGGATGACTAAATACTTTTTTGCCCCACTGTGTGTATATATATATATATATATATATATATATATATATATATATATACAGTCATGGCCGAAATTGTTGGCACCCTTGATATTTCTCCAGGAAATCATGTATTTCTCACGAAACGTATTGCATTAACACATGTTTTGCTATACACATGTTTATTCCCTTTGTGTGTATTGGGACAAAACAAAAAAAGGGAGGAAAGAAAGCAAATTCGACATAATGTCACACAAACCTCCAAAAATGGGCTGGACAAAAGTATTGGCACCCTTTCACAACTGCGGATAAATAAGAATGTTACAAGCATGTGATGCTCCTGTAAACTCACCTGGGGCAAGTAACAGGTGTGGGCAATATAGAAATCACACCTGAAAGCAGATAAAAAGGAGAGACGTTCACTTAACCTTTGCATTGTGTGTCTGTCTGTGCCACACTAAGCATGGACAACAGAAAGAGGAGACGAGAACTGTCTGAGGACCTGAGAACCAAAATTGTGGCAAAATATCAACAATCTCAAGGTTACAAGTCCATCTCCAGAGAACTAGATTTGCCTTTGTCCACAGTGCGCAACATTATCAAGAAGTTTGCAACCCATGGCACTGTAGCTAATCTCCCTGGTCGTGGACGGATGAGGAAAATTGATGAAAGATTGCAACGCAGAATAGTCCGGATGGTGGATAAGCAGCCCCAAACATGTTCCAAAGACATTCAAGCTGTCCTGCAGGCTCAGGGAGCATCAGTGTCAGCGCGAACTATCCGTCGACATTTAAATGAAATGAAACGCTATGGCAGGAGACCCAGGAGGACCCCACTGCTGACACAGAGACATAAAAAAGCAAGACTACAGTTTGCCAAAATGTACTTGAGTAAGCCAAAAGCCTTCTGGGAAAACGTCTTGTGGACAGATGAGACCAAGATAGAGCTTTTCGGTAAAGCACATCATTCTACTGTTTACCGAAAACGGAATGAGGCCTACAAAGAACAAAACACAGTACCTACGGTAAAATATGGTGGAGGTTCAATGATGTTTTGGGGTTGTTTTGCTGCCTCTGGCACTGGGTGCCTTGACTGTGTGCAAGGCATCATGAAATCTGAGGATTACCAAAGGATTTTGGGTCGCACTGTAGGGCCCAGTGTCAGAAAGCTGGGTTTGCGTCCAAGATCCTGGGTCTTCCAGCAGGACAATGACCCCAAACATACGTCAAAAAGCACTCAGAAATGGATGGCAAAGAAGCGCTGGAGAGTTCTGAAGTGGCCAGCAATGAGCCCAGATCTAAATCCCATTGAACACCTGTGGAGAGATCTTAAAATTGCTGTTGGGAAAAGGTGTCCTTCCAATAAGAGAGACCTGGAGCTGTTTGCAAAGGAAGAGTGGTCCAAAATTCCGGGTGAGAGGTGTCAGAAGCTTATTGATGGTTATAGGAAGCGACTGATTTCAGTTATGTTTTCCAAAGGGTGTGCAACCAAATATTAAGTTAAGGGTGCCAATACTTTTGTCCAGCCCATTTTTGGGGTTTTGTGTGACATTATGTCATATTTGCTTTTCTGCCTCTGTTTTATATTTGTTCCAATACATACAAAGGGAATAAACATGTGTATAGCAAAACATGTGTTAATGCAATACCTTTTTTGTGTGAAATACTTGATTTTCAGGAAAAATATCAAGGGTGCCAACAATTTCGGCCATGACTGTATATCAGTCTTTTTCAACATTTTAAACCCCAGAGAAACTTTCAAATAATTTAAGGCTACATTCACACTAGTGCAACAGCGGTTTGATCAGATAGTCTAAGGCAAGCCTTTAACCCCACGGGGTGGACTCTGCCTAGGATCCACTTGCTCAGCAGGGGATCTGTCTGCTGATCTCTGGCTGAACAGGCAGAAAGGTCCATGGCCACTCCACTTATGCAGAATAGACAGTCACAGCCTGCTCTCCTCTATGGGCTGTCAGATGTAAATGGACCACCTGTCCTCTTTACACCCGACTGCCATCCGAGCCGACCTGGCCAGACAGAGGGGATCCCCATCCGTTTGTTTTTTGCAGATTGGATTGGTTGCAGGGGAGTGTAAACGGACATATGTCAGTCTACACCCACTGCTCCATAAAGGAGAATAGAGGTTTCCAATTGGGTACACCTGAAAAATGGACAGGCAGACCCGATTAGAACGTTCGTGTGAAAGGGGCAATAGTTTATTCAATTTTCTTTCATTCCACCACAGTGTTGATGGAGGAATGCCTCCCGCAGTGCTATTGCGTTCACGAGGAGCTTTCCCGGCCAGCAGAATACAATGATTATTGCTAGTGGCTAGAACATGCTAAAAATCTGACTTGGGTACAATCAGCCAGCCCTGCCCTTGCTGAACCAGCCGAGATTAGATCCATCTATGGCCGGCTTAAAGTGTTACTAAACCCAGGACCCTGCATTCACTATATCTGGTCTCCCACAGTACACAGAACATGGAAGTGCAATTATTTTAGTAAATATAAACGGCTAAATACATTTTCTTAGCAGTATATAGCAGTCTTGTGACTTCTACCAGTGTCCAGCTGAACACATGTTAGAGCTTGTAGGAGGAGTTTTCTTTCTGCTCTAGGAAGATGCAGGACCCTGATCTCTGTCTGGACAGTGCTGATCACATGCACCCTCCCAAGAAAAAAAAAAAAAAAAAAACCTCTTCACATACTCAGTTTTGTGTGTATTGCTAGAGTGACTCCACATGATATGTCTAATCAAGAAATAACAGGGGGACACGGAAAGATAGGGAGGATCAGAGAAGTCAGGCTCAAACAGCGTTTTTACACAATGCAGAGGATTAACCCCTTAGGTTCCACTACGAGTATAACAAACATGCTTTACTGCAAATACAGATTAATTTTACTGTTGTGGGTTAAGTAACACTTTAATAGTTACATTAGTGTATGTATATTCTAAGAAAGAAGAGAATAAAGACTATGGTGATCCTAGTGTATTTGACACCCAAGGCAGATAATTTGTTTTACATCTTCTCTGCACTATATCACAAAATAAGTTTAAGCAGGAAGTGAAACTTAATCATAATAATGGTCTAATTAGAAACAAAAACAGTGCAAGTTGTAATGTGACCTCACACTGGTGTCCAGTGGAGAAATGCCTCCCTTAAAAGGCAGCTAAAAAAAATAAAGGGGGAGATTTACTCATGGTAGCCAATCAGCTTCTAACTTCAGCTTGCTCAATTATGCTTTGACAGTAAAACATGGAAGCGGATTGGTTTCAATGCAGAGTTGCACCAGATTTTGCACTCTTCAGTTTTAGTAAATCTCCCTCAACATGTTTTAGTGGATACTTGCCTTAGAGATGTAAGGATAGGCTGGAGACGGCTCTGCCAGATTATGGCCCTGGAACTATGCAGGCACTCTCAGGCTGGAAATCCACCACTACTCAATGCACATGGAATCCTTAGAATCTTCTGGAGAGGACCAAAGGGTCCATGAAACTCTGGTTCAGAAAAGCTGATAAATAGATTTGTAATTTTGTAGCCATAAGGTACATAGACCCTCAAATTGACTGAGTTGTTTGTGTTGTTCCTCTAAAAAAATTGAAGAAAAGTGAATATTAGACTGTTCAAAAAAAATAGCAGTGTTTGTATTCTTTACAAACTCAAACATTCACTATATAAAAACTGAAAAATGTTTGAAGATTTTGCTTTCCTTTGAATCAATTAATATTTAGTTGTATAACCACTCATTCTGAGAACTGCTGTACATCTGTGTTGCATGGAGTCAACCAACTTCTGGCACCTGTGAACAGGTATTCCAGACCAGGATGATTGGACTACATTCCACAGTTCTTCTCTATTTCTTGGTTTTGCCTCAGAAACTTCATTTTTGATGTTACCTCACAAGTTTTCTATTGGAATAAGATCCGGGGATTGGGCTGGCCACTCCATAACATCAATCTTGTTGGTCTGGAACCAAGATGTTGCACGTTTACTGGTGTGTTTGGGGTCGTTGTCTTGTTGGAACACCCATTTCAAGGGCATTTCCTCTTCAGCATAAGGCAGCATGACCTCTTCAAGTATTCTGATGTATTCAAACTGATCCATGATCCCTGGTATGCGCTAAATAGACCCAACACCGTAGTAACATCCCCATATCATGATGCTTGCGCAACCATGCTTCACTGTCTTCACAGTGTACTGTGGCTTGAATTCAGTGTTTGGGGGTCGTCTGAAAACCTGTCTCCGGCCACTAGACCCAAAAAGAACAATCTTACTTTCATCAGTCCACAAAATGTTGCGCCATTTCTCTTTAGGCCAGTCAATGTGCTCTTTGGCAAATTGTAACCTCTTCAGCACGTCTTTTTTTCAACAGTGGGACTTTGCGGGGGCTTCTTGCAGATAGTTTGGCTTCACATAGGCGTCTTCTAATTGTAACAGTACTCACAGGTAACTTTAGACCTTCTTTGATCTTCCTGGAGCTGATTGTTGGCTGAGTCCTTGCCATTTTGGCTATTCTTCTATCCATTCGAATGGTAGTTTTTTGCTTTCTTCCTCGTCTTTCAGGTTTTGGTTGCCATTTTAAAGCATTTGCGATCATTTTAGCTGAGCAGCCTATCATTTTCGTCACTTCTTTATATGTTTTCCCCTCTCCAAACAACTTTTTAATCAAGGTACGCTGTTCTTCTGAACAATGTCTGGAACAACCCATTTTCCTGAGAATTTCAGAGAGAAATGCACTGTAACCAGCATGTACAACATTTGCTGCCTTCCTTCCTTAAAATAAGGGCAATAATTGCCACCTGTTTTTCAAAGAATGAATGACCTCACTAATAGAACTCCACACTGCTATTATTTTGAACATGCCCCTTTCAATTAGTGATTCAATTACACAGAATCAGTAGCATGCATGTCATGACTGTTGGGTCTGTTGGATTTCTATTACTCTACTACACCTGCTAGTAAATTATTTGCCATGTAGAAATATCATTTCTACCAAAAACAGTGATTGCCCAGGTTAGTGATGTCTGACTGCTATTATTTTGAACACAACTGTATATACACACACATACTATATTTAGCACGCATTTTGTACAAACTCCACCATAGAGACTGTTACAGACAATAATGCAGCCACATGGCCATCTTATACACATAAGTAACATATACAAGGCCATTGTTCTAGCACCTCATGAACAGAGTCTGAGCACCAGCACGTTTTCTTCCTTCCCCTATCATTTAGTAGTAAATCTGAAAAAAGACAGAGCAAAACTGTAACTATAAATAGGAACCTTGCGCCAAAGAAATAAAAAATAAATCAAAATAAATGCTGCTGTTCAAAAATTGACTGAACATCAAAATATACTCATAAAAGTGACAGCGCAAATAAAACAAATAATAAAAGATGTGAAAAAATAATAAAAGTCCAACAAACAAAAGTCCAAAATTAAAGTCCAGTGTCCCAAAAATTTGTGACAAAAAGTATAACTAACAAAACTTCATAAATTTTCCAGCGTGCTCACATCATCAGTGAAAAACACTGCCTTCGAAAAAATAAGGGTAAAAATATGCAACATTTGCGAAGACTTTCTAATATAATTCTAGGGTTCCCTGGAGTCCTAGTATAGCCACCCTTATATGCATGATCCTAGACAAGACTTGTGCCGATGCTCCACGACAGGTATCTCCTAAGCCCTGTATATGAAGCCACTCCCCTGCCCCTCCTCCAGGATTTAAAAGAAAGCAACTGTCATACTTTCAGCAGAAACATAACCCTGAGCTTGAGTGATATAAACAGTACTTGCTAACCAAATGAAAGTCTGGGGCAGTGATGGTAAGAGGGGCTGACTGATTAGCTTCTGGCAACATAATTTTGGGAAAAATGAGGGCAAAAAAAATTTCTTGGGAGAATCTGCTGAGAAAACGTAAAAAAAAGCACCGATGGTTTAATACTACTGTAAATTACTGTATGAAACAGGAAGTGATTAAAAAAAATGAAAGGCTACATTGTTGCAACAGTGAAATGTGATGGTTGGAGTCAGGTAACTAGTATTGATCAACTTGAGGTTTAAAAGCCTGCACAATGACAACTGCTGGGTATTGGGTACTACATGCAAGAGAGTACCATATACTGTAAGAAAGCAGAGGAAGAAGGTGGCTTTGCTATGACGTTTTAGTATTAGGTGGATATCCAATTTGCATTCATGAATATGCAGACCTGTTCAGCAGAGAAAGAAGAGTTTGTTCAGTCTTGGAAGTGAAAAATAAAGTAACCCATTTAAACTCATTTCATGGTTTAAGACTATTGCATTGATGAGACAGAACAGACTATCTGCCAAACATTGACTCCAGACAACATATTTCAAGAGGCACTGGGAACATTTCAACTTGTATGTGGAATCAAAAGAAGGAAAACTTCAAACAAGCTCAATAGTTCTGGCAAGGCCGCTTGCACATAGTAAAGCTTCCCTCAATAGGCACCAAACAGAAATACAGAAAGAAGCACCAGATCAACAATGGATGAAAGATTCCAGGATCATTTTAATTACTGGAAAATAAGTTATAAAAACATTCAACACATTTTGGAGCCCCCTTCATCAAAAAATAAACATAAAACAAGGGATTGGGACAGTCAGAACATTTTCAAGGACCCATAAAATGCTGTTACTATACTGGTATGTGAAACTTGTGTACAACATTCTTCCTGTTAAAAAGCAAAATGCACACCTGCAGGAGTTCTTAAGTAGTGGGGTAGGTACTATTGAAAAACAATCTTGTTAGCCTATAGACAGCATTGGTGTTTTGTACCTCTGCAGTGATGTTAGGTTATCCTAATTATTACTACCTAGTGTCCTCCTGCCAGTTCAATGTACTTTCCTACACACTACAGGGGGAAGGGATACATCTCTCTAGGGCTGATTTGCAAAGATTGGTGCAAAGAAAACTGTTGTTCTTGCCAACTGTAACCAATTCGGTTTTAAAAGGTAGGATGCCTTTCACAACTGCGCCACTTTTCTTTGCAGCAATATTTGTAAACTATACCTTCCGGGAAACATACAAGAAAGTTAAGTGGAGTGTTGCATGTTTTTAATAAATTTTTAAGTCATATATACATGTTTGAGGAGAGCTTCTGTGCAGGCTTGGTGGACTTAGGAACCCGGGGCTTGCAATAAAAGAAGCGTTAAACCTTGGTTTTGATGTCGATGCCTGAGAAGAGTGAAAAAACCTTTTTTGCTGGTCATAAGTTTTAGATGTAGGAGTAAGAGACTTAGGCTTTTTGTTGTGGATTAAGAGAGCATCAGTCTCCCAGTGACTTTCTTGAACAATTTATCAAGGGATTCCCTAAATAAGTGTTCAATGTCAACAGGCATGCATAGAAAATGCTTAATAACTGGTTCAGCAGATTGATTTTTTTTTTTTAAAGGCATAAAATCCTGCACATAGGCACAGAAATAAGGGAATTACAGTACTTTCTCTAGAGCATCAACACAAAACAAAGCTGAGGGCATCAGCTGCAATTGTTCTGAGACAGCATGGTCATCAAAGATAGGTTTCTGGTCATTTGTCTTGTCCATTTCACAATAGTTTGGCAAGTAGACAGCACAGCAATTGCTGGCAGAATAGTTGAGTCTGCAAAGGCAAAGGAGGTCTTTGGGAGAGCTTCCAAAAAACAGAATCCATAAAAGAGGGAACAACCTTATTAGGAATTGTAAGGTGTTTATTGAGAACTGAAATGGCAAAATCCACAACCAGAATAGGAAGAGTGAATACTCTCTCAGGATTGGGCCACTCTATAGAGTGTACAATTGATTTGTGCGTGTATGGATACCTTGTCTTACCTTATCCAGGATGTTAGACATACTAGAGGTCTAGGCTTTACCCATACACAGTTTGGTCCGGGTATGGTCTCCCAGGTAACATCAAGCAGAATCGATCCAGCAATTGCAAGATAGCCCAGGACAATAAGCAGTCAGATTGTTCCTGCTCCTTTTTTTTATACATTGTTTTAATGAAGGACACCACTGAGCATGGTATGTGAAGTGTGGTGTGCTACTGCGAGGGTGTGTTTGGAACACTAATGTGCAACTACAGTACATACAGGTATAGCAAGGTGCCATCATAAATTAACAGCATCACAGAACACTGCATGTTGCTGTAAAATGCATTTTCACAATGTATAAGTCTGAAAGGAGCCTAACAGGATTTAGAAACTCAGGCATTTGACAGTCTGCTTTTCAATGGGTGGAGGTTTAGTTTAGTTTTGATTTAGGCAGGGGTTAGGGTCTCGTGTACAGCCTAGGCATAGGATCCAAGGGGCTATTCAGGAAAATAGAGATGTATTTGAGGACTAACATAGGCACATGTCCTATAATAGTTATTAATCAGTACATTGGATGTACTCCCTTAAAAAGCTGCACATCCTGCTCCTCTAACCTGTCACTGCTCCCTGGCTGCCTAACATCCGGAGCTTACCCTGCATGTTAAATTAAGCTTCTGAACAGCCTTAAACTTTACTGATAAATATGATGTAACAAACATTGTTACATTGTATTTATTCTGTTTAATTCATGTGCAGATCAAGGATGTGACATTTGATTTGCATATGTCATTTAAAGCAAATAAAAATCAAATACTTCACATAAACCTATTAGTCAGGATTGAAATGGTATACCTAAATCATGAATACAGCTTGCTTTTATGGTAATCCAAATTTTTATGAATTTTACTTTTAGCATTTATCCTGCGGTCACGTGACCACACAGCCTCAATCATCATGTCCTCTTTCCTCATAGCATACAACTGTACAGGTTGCAGCCACAGCACTAAACTGACTAAGGGAGATACATGCCCACTGTGCCTGCATCTTCTAGCATCAATCCAACGGATCTGCTCCTGTGCGTGGCATTGTCAGTTTGATACAGAAATAAAAGGTCACTGGCATCATCAGCAGGTATTTAGCAATAATAAAAAAAAAAAGTTAAAAATTTTACAAGCTATATTATTTTTGTATTCTTATACAAATAAGCCAACATATATGGAATCTGCAGTTACTTACCTGAACCTAATCTCGATCCAGCAATGTGCACCACAACAGCAGCTCTTCCAGTTCTCAGCCTCCTTGTTGGCTTAGACACAACAGCTGTCAATCACAGCCAGTGAGGAGGGAGCGGGGGGATGGGGCAGAGCCACACAGAACAGGGCTTGAAAGCCAGCACAAACCAGTGCCCCCAGAGCAAGCAGCTTGCTTTGGGGACACTTGGCAGGGAGGAGGGGCCAGGAGCGCCAGCAGAGTCCCAAGAAGAGGAGGGATTGAGGCTGCTCTGGTTTTGCAAAGAACAGGTAAGTGTGACATGTTTGTTTTTTTTTGTTTCAAATCCCTTTATAATTTTGCAATTTTTTTTTCTTCATTTCAAAATTTTTAATTTATTAAAATGTAAAACTTATTGCTGGGGCACAAACTTGCCATAGGATTAAAGGACGAATTACAACATTTGTGGTAAGCAGCTGTGTGGTGCATACAGTCAATATCTCCCTGGACCGGTGAGAGGAGGCCCTACAGAATATACACCGATCAGCCATAACTTTATGACCACTGACAGGTTAAGTGAATAAAATGTATTATCTTGTTACGACGGTATCTGAAAGTCATTGAGATGTATTAGGCAGCAAGTAAACATGTTGTCATTGAAGTTGATTTATTGACAGATAAATTGGGCATCACAGTTAGTTATGTATAGGGCTGCATAACCACAGACCAGTCAGAGAGCCCACGCTGGCTCATATCCACAGCCAAAAGGGCCTAAAATGGGCATGTGAAAATCAGAACTTGGACCATGGAGCAATGGAAGAAGATGGCCTGGTCTGATGAATGTTTTCGTTTATATCATGTGGATGTCTGGGTGCGTGTGTATCACTTACCCAGGGAAGAGATGGCTACAGGAAACAGTATGGGAAGAAGGCAAGCTGGTTGATATAGTGTGATGCTTTGGGCAATATTCTGCTGGGAAACCTTGGACCTGCCATTCATGTGTATGTTACTTTGACATATACCACCTATACATCTAAACCTTGTTAGTGACAAAGTACAACCCTTCATGGAAAGGATATTCCCTAGTGGCAGTGGCTTTGTTCAGCAGGATAATGCACCCTGCCACACTGAAAAAATGGTTCAAGAATGAACACAATAACAAAACTGAGGTGTTGACTTGGCCTCCAAATTCTCAAACTCTGAAGGCAATCAAGCACCTATTTGATGCGCTGGAAAAAATTCCGATCCATAGAGGCCCCACCTTGCAACTTACAGGACTTAAAGGCTCTGCTACTGATGGCTTGGTGCAGGATACCACAACATACCTTCAGAGGTCTAGTGGAGTCCATGTCTTGTTTTGGAGGCAAAAGGGGGACTATTCAATATTAGGTGGGTGGTCATAACGTTATGACTGATCAGTATATGTAACTGCAGATGGCAAAGTTTTTGCCCAGACAATAGGCCCATAGCATACATGTAAAAATTGTTCCTGTCCTTACAGTGGACAAAGGTGAGAGCTGAACTGGTTAATGTTACATGCCTGATAATTTTCACTTTAAATTAAAGGAGAGACCTGCTGTTGCTTCACTATTCAATCCCAATCTTAAACAAGATGTGTTACTTTGACTGCATTGGGGAAAGTTATACTGTGGAGACATTTTATAGTGCCTAGATTAGAAAACTTAATGAACAAAATTAGAAATCTTTTGGAAGGTAAGAGTTCACATGTATTTCAGTTCTATATTTAGTGGTTTGCATACATTTACATCTTTTACAGTACTTTCAGATCACGTTAAAATGCATACAGCAGAACATGACACAGCAGGCCCTGCTAGCTGGTGTACAATGGTGTCCATAGCCATATATCCCTTATAGCATTTTGTTTTTCCCTACAGTTATGGAAACCCTGATAGAGTCTTTCGATTTCTACATTGGAGATACTTAACAGTATAATATTGTTTTGATGACAATAGGATCCTTTTAGTGCAAGAGCATGAATACGCACACAAGCCACATCACCATCTCGTGTCCATACCCAAGGTTCAAATTGTACGCTCTCTTGGCAGCTTATAAGAATTATTGTGTACGTTTGCTTCTGGAGGTAGCCAAATAAGATGTGTAGGGATCTAAATCAATAATGGTGGTATAACATTTTAGTTATGTGTATTTGATAAAAAGTGCTGATTGCTAGTCTTTCAGTACACATAAATCATACTTTAATGGTTTGCAAAAAATGACAATTTATCTTAAAATGAACCTGACTACACATCCATACACCTGGGGATCTCATGAAAATGTCTCCATGCTGCAGTTCTCTCTGAGATCTTCTGAAAACTGCTCACCACTGAATCCGATGCGCAATACCAAAAATACATTAGGAAGACTGCACTGTGCAATGCATCAGGCTGATTGGAACACTATTACAGCAAGATTTCATATAAATGACAGAGAATATAAGAGTATATGTGCATTTAATGTATTTTATGCCTGTTAAACTGTAAAATCCTCCCTTGTGTAGACATCTTAAAGCCTTAAGGCTGATGCTGGGTGCTGCCATCTTGGATGTGATGTCAGCAGCCCCTTCAGATTCTGAGCTGTCACTCAAGTGACACTATATAGTATTTCCATTTTGCGGCTTGCCAAGCTACTACATTAAAAATTAAGGATGTAAGAAGATGATGGGAAGGATGGAGGAGATGCTGTCATGGAGAGTAATTAGACACTCCAAGAAGAGGACAGGGCTATAATATGCAAGGAGAGGGGAAAGTACTAGGGAATTGCCTCCCTTCTAGATTGTAAGCGCGAAAGAGTAGGGCCCTCTAACCCCTTGTGTGCTGTTTGTAGTTGCTGTACTGTTTCATGTATTGTCCCCCCCCCTCTATTGTACAGCGCTGAGCAAATCCTTTGGCGCTATATAAACTCAATGTAATAATAATAATAAATCAGCCTCAAATGCAAGTAAGCATTTACTGTGTATTTGTGTTTTCTGTACCAGCAAATTTTTAGAAAATGTCCCTTTAAACATTACAGCTGGACAGTGTCTGCAATTAGAATCTGGAAATGTCTATTTTGTTTCTTACTAGATATACTGATGAACTTGCTGTGGTAAAAAAAAAATATCTATATACAAGACATCCATCTATAAACAGCTTAGTGAAAATTACATTGTTCAGCTTCTCCGGTCACTCAGCCATTTTCCTGTTTTAAGTGCAATGTATGTTCTAAGGTTTCATAAGAGCATTTAGAAGAGCAACTACATGTTTAAAACTTTTTACACATTTGTGATTTTGCACCTTTATGAAACGTTAGTCTGAACTGAACTAACTAAACACAATCATTTGTAAGCCTGTTATAATCTGGTCAGCACTGAGCAGTCACATACAGAAGTATATAGCACCCTCTGTAGGAGAAAGCAGATACTTGTGTCCATAAATATTACATTTGCCGGCCTCCTAGATTGTAAGCTCCAAGGAGCAGGGCTCTCCTTTCCCTCTTGTATTGAACTGTATTGTCTCCCATTATATTGTAAAGCGCTGAGCAAACTGTTGGTGCTATATAAATCCTGTATAAAAATAATAATTATTATTTATCAACATGACTAAAGAAACATCTGTATCTGCCATTAGCAACCAAATTCCTATGTATGCAGATTTAACCAGATTGACGTGTTCCCAAAGGCTTTAAAGTAATAGTAAAAAAAAAAAAAAAAAACCAAAAAAAAAAAGTTAGGGATGATGTGCTAAGTAAACATTGATTAGTAGCATATTATTAAAAGCTTACCTTAAAATGAAGCCCTCCAGGAGTGTGCTGTTACCGCTGACAGAGCTTCCATCTTCATCCGGTCTTCCTTCCAGGTTCATGGGCTCTGGCCTTTTGAATGGGCAAACCGCAAGGATGTCACATACGTGTATGCACACAGGAGCCACGATTGTGGCACATAGCTCTAAAGGGACAGCATACTCTGTACCCCATCCTTTCAGAGCAGTGTGCATGTGCCAGTGACATCACTGGCTGCAGAAATAGTGAACAACTCCTAAACAGTGCACGTTTAGGAGATATTCCTTGTACCTACAGGTGAGCTTTATTAAGTCACCAAGCGGTGTTTACTACTTCTTTAATGCAGATTCCTGTGCCAAGAGGTCATTAAAGATTTTTTTCTTTGTGGTTTAATGTTTTTGGGGACAGATCTGATATACCTCTGACACAGTGGTATCTTGGCAACAGGATAAACCCTAAAGATGAAGTTAGCCTTTAAGTAGAGCTGACGCCTACTGCTGCCTGCTAGCAGCTTGCTTTTAGTGTCAGCATTCACATTAAAATCTGTGTCTGACCTCCTCAAACTGGGGCCGAATGGTGCTTTAATTGTGATAACAAAGCTGTTCAAAGCTTTGCAAAAACATGCTTTACATGGGCAGCACAGTGGCTAAATAGTTAGCACGTCCGTCTGGCAGTACTAGGGTTGTTGGTTCGAATCCCAGCCACGGCACCACCTGTCTGGAGTTTGCATGTTTTCTGTGCCTGTGTGGGTTTCCTCCAGGTACACCGGTTTCCTCCCACACTTCAAAGACATGCTGGTAGGTTACTTGGATCCTGTCTAAATTGGCCCTAATATGTGTATGTATGAATGTAAGTTAGGGACCTTAGATTGTATACCCCTTGAGGGTTAGGGGCTGATGTGAATGTACAATATATATGTGTAAAGTGCTGCGCTGCATAAATTGACGGCGCTATACAAGTATCTGAAATAAATAAATACACATTGTTTTTATACAAGATGAAGTTCATGTGAACAAGGCTTAAGGCTTTATCACACAGGCTTTGCTTGTACAGCTTTTACAAAGCATTTGCAAAGTTTTCAGCAAGCTTGGGAGGATTTAATTGAAGCTTTTGAAACAACCTTCAGCTGCACATCTAAAACTGCCAAAAGGCTTCAGTAAGCACCAGCACTACTTGAAATTTAATTGCTTTTCTGCCGCTCTATAGCAGAAATACTGCTACAGGGAGGTAGGGCTGCGCAAAATCACATATATACACATTTTATATTATATATATATATATATATATATACACACACACACATACACATACATACATACATACACACACATATATATATATACATATACACATACAGTGGGAATCGAAAGTCTGGGCACCCCAGCTAAAAATTTGGATTAATGTGCATAAAGAAGCCAAGGAAAGATGAAAAAATCTCCAAAAGGCATCAAATTACATATTAGACATTCTTATAATATGTCAACAAAAGTTAGATTTTATTTCCATCATTTACACATTTACACTTTTACACTTTGTTACAAATAACAGAAAACAAAAAAATGGCGTCTGCAAAAGTTTGGGCACCCTGCAGAATTTATATCAGACACAAAAATCATTTTGTTCCTAAGTATGGAAAGATCAATAACCAACATTTGAGAGTCAAAGACAAACTGTTCTTTTAATACCCTTCTGCACCACTCTTGTACATACCTCCTCCTGTCATACTCTTCACACCTCTGCACATTCATTCTCCTGTCATACCCTCCACACTCCTCTTTTACATATACTGCGCCATGTCATAACCTCCACACTTCTCTCCTTTGCATGACTTACCATACTATACCCTCTGCAGTCCTCTCCTGCACACTGGATATACTGTCTACATTGCTACTGCCCACACTGTTTGCTGTGACACTGCATTTTTTTACTGCACAATCTGGTCGCTGTCTGTCCTCTTCACTCCTCTCTGAACATGAAGCTTGCTGTCATACCCTGCAGCACTCCTTTTCTGCACATACTGCCCTTGTTGTCATAACCTCCAAACTCCTTTCCTGCAAATACTGCCTATTGCCATTTTTTTTTTCTGGCCTGCACATTGTAAATACAGCAGGCAAGTTCTAGATTGATACCACTGGAGATATAGCAGATCTTCGCTTGAAAATATCTGTGATAGTCCGCATGACGTCGGACTATGTATTGTAGTTGGAAGGATATAAAACCTGTGGCTATACAGACATGCTATTTTAATATCTATGTTTACTGACATGCTTCCCATGTTTTTTGTTTTTTTTTCACTATGAAGAGACCGTGTTGGTTGTGTATGGCAAGTTGTGCGTGATCACCTTTACCATCTTTGCGCTCATGCAATGGAGTTCTGCTTCCTTGTTGAACGTGCTGTGGTTGGACTGCTACGACTGGCTATTAGACTTTTACGGCGTGATGACATCAGTGCACAGGTATCTCCATACACTTGTACTTTTATCATATGTCTTTACAGACCTAAAATGACATATTTTAAAAATGTCGAATAATTCATGCAGTATACAAAATCAGCATAATGAAAACATAATGAGCAGATATTTTTTAAAAGTAATAGAAAGGAATAACATGTATGCAAGATGTAAATTAGTATTAATTAGTATATTTGTTGAAAGTTTGTTGTGAACAAGCTTTTGATCCCCATACAGTGGGGATCGAAAGTTTGGGCACCCCAGCTAAAAATTTGCATTAATGTGCATAAAGAAGCCAGGGAAAGATGGAAAAATCTCCAAAAGGCATAAAATTACAGATTAGACATTCTTATAATATGTCAACAAAAGTTAGATTTTATTTCCATCATTTACACTTTCAAACTAACAGAAAACAAAAAAATGGTGTCTGCAAAAGTTTGGGCACCCTGCAGAATTTATAGCATGCACTGCCCCCTTTGCAAAGCTGAGACCTGCCAGTGTCATGGATTGTTCTCAATCATCGCCTGGGAAGACCAGGTGATGTCAGTCTCAAAGGTTTTAAATGCCCAGACTCATCTGACCTTGCCCCAACAATCAGCACCATGGATTCTTCTAAGCAGTTGTCTAGAAAACTGAAACTGAAAATAGTTGACGCTCACAAAGCTGGAGAAGGCTATAAGAAGATAGCAAAGCGTTTTCAGATGTCAATATCCTATGTTCGGAATGTAATTAAAAAATGGCAGTCATCAGGAACAGTGGAAGTTAAAGCAAGATCTGGAAGACCAAGAAAAATATCAGACAGAACAGCTCGCAGGATTGTGAGAAAAACAATTCAAAACCCACGTTTGACTGCACGATCCCTCCAGAAAGATCTGGCAGACACTGGAGTTGTGGTACACTATTCCACTATAAAGAGATACTTGCACAAATATGGTCTTCATGGAAGAGTCATCAGAAGAAAACCTCTTCTATGTCCTCACCACAAAAATCATCGTTTGAACTTTGCAAATGAACATATAGACAAGCCTGATGCATTTTGGAAACAAGTTCTGTGGACCGATGAGGTTAAAATTGAACTTTTTGGCCGGAATGAGCAAAGGTACGTTTGGAGAAGAAGGGGCACCGAATTTAATGAAAAGAAACTCTGTCCAACTGTTAAGCATGGGGTTGGATCAATCATGCTTTGGGGTTGTGTTGCAGCCAGTGGCACAGGGAACATCTCACGAGTAGAAGGAAAAATGGATTCAATAAAATTTCAGCAAATTTTGGATGGTAACTTGATGCCATCTGTGAAAAAGCTGAAATTAAAGAGAGGATGGCTTCTACAAATGGATAATGATCCTAAACACACCTCGAAATCCACGGGGGATTACATCAAGAGGTGTAAACTGAAGGTTTTGCCATGGCCTTCACAATCTCCTGACCTCAACATAATTGAAAATCTATGGATAGACCTTAAAAGAGCAGTGCGTGACAGACAGCCCAGAAATCTCAAAGAACTGGAAGACTTTTGTAAGGAAGAATGGGCAAAGATACCTCAAACAGGAATTGAAAGACTCTTGGCTGGCTACAAAAAGCGTTTACAAGCTGTGATACTTGCCAAAGGGGGCAGTACAAGATATTAACTCTGGAGGGTGCCCAAACTTTTGCAGACGCCATTTTTTTGGTTTCTGTTATTTTGAAAGTGTAAATGATGGAAATAAAATCTAACTTTTGTTGACATATTATACGAATGTCTAATCTGTAATTTGATGCCTTTTGGAGATTTTTCCATCTTTCCTTGGCTTCTTTATGCACATTAATACAAATGTTTAGCTGGGGTGCCCAAACTTTCGATCCCCACTGTATGTATACATACACGTGATTTTGCATTTCCAGGTAGGCGGCTCGTGCACCATTGGTGGCCTCGCCTGTCGATCACCGGGTCCCAGCCGATGATTCCCTGCCGGCACCTGGCGATCGCCGAGTATCACTGACGGGGGACAGACCTGTATGTAAACAATACAGATCTCTCCCCTGTACGCTCCTGCACATTGCTTTGTATTGTTCTGCATAGCAGTGCAATACAAAGCAATGTGCTGACACAGTAAAGCACACACAGCACACTGTAAAACAGCACACAGCTAACGCTTTGATCACCCTAGATGTTAACCCCTTCCTGCCCAGTACCATTACAGTGTCAGTGCTTTTTATTAGCACTGATCACTGTATTGGTGTCACTGGGGATGTCAGTGACAGTTCCCCCCCAGTGGCAGAATGCCCACCACAGTCCCGCTATAAGTTGCTGAGTGCTGCCATTACCAGTATAAAACAGCAAAAACAAAAATTCCAGTATATACACACCACCATTTGTAGACGCTTTAACTTTCAAGTAAACCAATTAATTTACACGTATTGGGATTATTTTTTTTAGCAAAGACATGTAGCAGAATACATTTTGGCCTAAATTTATGACTAAATTTGATTTTTTAGATGTTTTTACTGGACATGTTTAATAGCAAAAATTCAAAAAAATGTTTCTCGAAATTGTCTGCCTTTTTTTGTTTATAGCGAAAAAAATTAAAACCGCACAGGCGATCAAACACCACCGAAAGAATGCTCTATTTGTGTGAAAAAAGGACATAAATTTCATTTGGGTGCAGAGTTACATGACTGCGCAATTGTCAGCTAAAGTAACGCAGCGCCGTATCATGAAAAATGGCCTGGTTAGGAAGGGGGGGGGGGGGGTGTAAATCCTCTGGAGGGCAAGTGGTTAATTTAAAAAAAAAAAAAAATCACAACACCTGCTGAATCCTGCTAGCAGCGAGTTTAAAGTGATAGCCAGTTTTCTCATTCAGATCAGTTTTACTATCCTCCAAATAAGGCTGAACATTGCTGCAAAAAGCTAGCTTCACACACTGCTTTTGCACAAGCTGAGGCCTGTGCGAGACATGTATTTGTAAATTTATTCTGAATCTCTTGCCTTAAATTGCAGTCATAATCACTCACGTACTGTCTCAGTGACACAGCAGGAAGCAAGGCCGACCACAAACCTAAGGTGATCACATTAATTTAACCGAAGATTTCACAAGAAAAAAATGCCTTTATGCAACACAAGCAATGGTCTCAAACTGTATCCTGTTAAACCCTTCACAGAACTGAAGTTCAGTATATCAAACATACACTGACTTTGTTACATCATAAAAAGTACATTTTATTTTGCATTCATTATATACATTATGTATCTGTATATGTATACTCATCAGCTGTTTGTAGGTATGAGCAGCCATAGAGAAGAGACAAATGAACATAGGGGCAATGTGCAGTTTTCTCCAATTTTAAACACAGGAAAAATAAAGAGTACAAGAGAAGAGAGACAGAACAAGAATTTTGCATGGAAAATAATTTGCACTCTCTTTGCCACAAAGAAAACAGGATAATAAATAGAAATTTATGCTAAAACCTTAAAGAATGAACGTACATGAAAACACTACACAGAGAAATCACAGTGCCTGGATACAAGTGTAAATTTTGAAAGAGGGGAAGGCTTCAACACTCTTTAACCAATTACATCGGACCATTAGAAAAAGAATGACTTGAACATCAATGTAATTAATACTATTTAATAACAAAAAACAAATAAGCTGTACAAATGGGGATAACAACTCTTACATACAATAAAAATTGACATTTAAAATCCATTTGAGCAGATTTACCATTTAAAAAGTGCAGGAACACTAGGTGGTGTTCTCCATAACAAGCAGATTCCACCTTACATTTTTCTTAAGTAGGTTAAGAAATCCACATATTACTATTTGCTATGGGTAACATCCCTATATGTTTGCTTTGTAAATCAAGCCATATGTCATAAATGTCAGTCTGTGCAAACATTTTAATAATTTAAAAATCAATTCTATGAACATACTCTATTGAAGTAGCCACTGTGCTACTGCACTTAAAATGGCATTTTCACACTTTGGATCTATTCTGGTAAATGTAGCTCATCTGTCAAGGTGATACAACCATTGGCTGTCCAAATACAAAATCCAGAATACGCTACTTAACAGCAGCTGCCAGTCTGACAAGTGATAAGAACTGAAACGTTTAATGTCTAATCTTGCAGACAACACAGTTAATGCTTACACAGGAAACTTAAAGATTATTCACTTTCTGAACATATTTTTTAGGTGAAAAGTGAACAGATTCTTATTGCAGCACTGTTACGGAGTAGCGGTAGGATGACCTTGCTTGTGGAGAAAGGAACAATGGTTACCCTGGCATGGAAGTAAAATAGCACCTGTGCTTCCTTTGGTGTTTTTAATAAAAAATAAAATATGACAGCATGCTAATAACATCATGACAGAGATGTATGCATTTAGAGTATTGTTTACTGCCAGCACACATTGAAGGCAGCCATTTTGAAGACTGGGCTAATGTTTATGAGTTTTCAATTCATTGGGGATTAGTGATATCACTTAAGAATTATTCCTCAAACATCCATGTATTTCCAGTTCCAAACAGGCAAATCTGTTTCATTGTGTGCCTCCATTGTATATGATAAATACAGTTATTGGGAAAGAGTCATTATCCAGATTTTGTTTTTTCTTTTTTACAAGAAGGAATGTCCTAAGCAAAAACGGTGGCTCTCACACTCATTCAAAATAACTAGAACTCAATGTAATGATGAAATATAGATCTACCTTTGTTTTTGTCTGATATAAAATATCTTTACAGTGTACAGAGTTCATAACAATTGCATGATTGCAGCCCAGCAATCAGCATGGCTAGACAGATGATCCGAAAGATTTTCAAGAGGAGGCTTGTTTTCCAGAACCATCCTTTGCAAATGGTTTTCATTGTTTATAGATTACTATGTTCATTAAATAAAATGGCAACTGGTTCCCATGCCAGAAACAAAAACTAGTTCACAAGTAAATCAGGCCTAGTTCGAAAAGCAAGTGATTAGTTGACCTCTGAGACTGGTGATGTTTCTGCAGGTCGAGGAGTAGATAGGAGGGGCACAGGAGAGGTAGCCTCTATTAATGCAGGATTAAGGATGATTGGCAGAGACATTGGTGGAACTCCAACCTGCAGAGGAGATGTTAGGGGGTGCAAGATGAGAGGTGGCTGATTTATAGGAGGAGGTATCTCTGTCACCGGGCTCATCCTCATGGGTGCACAGGAAGGGCTAGATCCAGGAATTGGAACTGCAGATAATCCAGGGCTTGTACAATCATTTTCTGTGGATAAAGAAAATAAATAGCTTGCATAAAAACTTAAAAGACCCACAAAAACAGCCCGGCACCCATAAAACACACACATACAGAAGCAATTTACATTTCCTGGGTAATTAACCAGTTCTAAACCTTGGGTATACCAGGTGCGTCATAAAACATAACACCACAACAGACCACTCTATCAAAGGACTTGATAAAAAAAAAAAAAATGATGAATTATTTTCAGCAGATGATTTTGTTGTGACCAATTACAAAGAAGTCAATTTATTCAACTTATGTGTGTAAAAACAAGTCTTATTGGACTGTTTACAGAAAAAAAGGCATATGATGAAACACCAATCCAATGAAATATGCCCCTGCTGGTTTTCAGCTGCTACTGAGCCCTGAGGCTGACTGGGTGTCTGTATGCTGATCTGGCGCCATCTTGTTCCTAGCAGCACCAATGAGGCTTAAGTAGATAATATCGGCTTGCTTTAAGTTCACCTTTCAAATTAAGTGTGATTTAGCTTCTTTCCTTCTGCATTTAATAAAATTGGATTACACTCTTAGATTGCTCTGTGGGATTGTCGGCAATCCATGGTGCATGGATTCTCCTAGGGTCCCTGATACGAGATGTAAAGATTGGCTCCAACTTTGATGGATAATTTAAAAAGCTGACATTTGACCTTTTGTAATACAAACGTCAAAAATATTTGGCAAGTTTTGCTTACCACATGGTGTTTGGATGCTGTGATACACTGGGAAATGCACTCCTAAAGTGGTATTAAATCCAAAATCAAACATTTACTATATTGTAGCTTACCAATTCTAAGATGTGATCTTAGATTTTTTTTTAGGCTGTCTCTCATATATTTTCACCTAGTGATCTGGCCAGTAAGTCTGCTTTTTTTTTTTTTTTTTTAAATTGATATGTTATTAGTTTTAACATTACAATAAATCAGGGGTGGGCAACTGTGGCCCTCCAGCTGTTGGTGAACTACAAGTCCCACCATCTCTCTACCTTTGGGAGTCATGCTTGTAACTGTCAGTTTTGCAATGCCTCATGGGACTTGTAGTCCTACAACAGCTAGAGGGCCACAGTTTCCCACCCCTGCAATAAATAAATCATTACTTTACTTGATCATTACAAAACATTTTTCTCTACATATTGTCCCCAATACCCCCCCCCCCCCAACCCCTTTAACCACACTCCCATTTGTTTTCTTATGTTCTTCCTATTCCTCCTATAGCCTCCTTCCATTCTTCTAAGTTATTTTCCCTATTTTCTCTTCTCGTTTTTCTTTCCTTTTCTTTCCTTCCTTTTCCCTTTTAGATATTATTCTTTCTTCTCTTCAATCTCTATTCCTACGAGTTCAGCTATTTGAACGTTTAAACTCATTCCATTTTTCCCATGTTCTTTTAAAATTCTCAATTTTTATCTTCTGCAATATGGTATAATTCCTCCATCCTATATATACAGTCTATCCTACTTATCCAATCCTTTATTTTTGGTGCCTCTTGAACTTGCCAAAATTTTGGTATTAATCCCTTTGCTGCATTTATCAAATGGAATATTATCATATTCTTATACTTTTCCACTGAGAGCTTGGTCTTATGGAATAAACATATACCTGGATCCTTTAAGATACTAATCCCCAGAATCTCCTGTATTTTGTGAGTTATTTCTTCCCAGTACTCCTGTATCTTGGGGCAATACCACAATATATGTGCCATTGTACGCTTAATCCCACACCCTCTCGAACACATAGGTGACTTCTCTATTTGTTGCTTATGTTGCCACATTAGGTGTAATATACCATCTTGCTAAGCATTTATATAGAATTCATTTCCACCACCTTCATGTCTACTGCCCCCTGTGTTAATCTAAATATATTCTTGTTTTGCTGTTCAATAAGTAGTATTCCAAGTTCCGTTTCCCACTTTTCCATATACAGTTGTGTTCAAAATAATAGCAGTGTGTTGAAAAAAGTGAATAAAGCTCAAAATCCTTCTAATAGTTTTTATTTCCATACACACAAATGCATTGGGAACACTACACATTCTATTCCAAATCAAAACATGAAGAAAAATATATCAAATTTGTGTTGTTCCTCTAAAAAAAATTGAAGAAAAGTGATTAGACTGTTCAAAAAAATAGCAGTGTTTGTATTCTTCTTTACAAACTCAAACATTCACTATATAAACTGAAAAATGTTTGAAGATTTTGCTTTCCTTTGAATCACTTAATATTTAGTTGTATAACCATGGTTTCTGAGAACTGCTGTACATCTGTGTTGCATAAAGTCAACCAACTTCTGCCACCTGTGAACAGGTATTCCAGCCCAGGATGATTGGACTACATTCCACAGTTCTTTATTTCTTGGTTTTGCCTCAGCAACTGCATTTTTGATGTCACCCCACAAGTTTTCTATTGGATTAAGATCCGGGGATTGGGCTGGCCACTCCATAACGTCAATCTTGTTGGTCTGGAACCAAGATGTTGCACGTTTACTGGTGTGTTTGGGGTAGTTGTCTTGTTGGAACACCCATTTCAAGGGCATTTCCTCTTCAGCATAACCTCTTCAAGTATTCTGATGTATTCAAACTGATCCATGATCCCCGGTATGCGATAAATAGGACCAACACCGTAGTATGAGAAACATCCCCATATCATGATGCTTGCGCAACCATGCTTCACTGTCTCACAGTGTACTGTGGCTTGAATTCAGTGTTTGGGGGTCGTCTGACAAACTGTCTCTGGCCACTAGACCCAAAAAGAACAATCTTACTTTCATCAGTCCACAAAATGTTGCGCCATTTCTCTTTAGGCCAGTCAATGCGCTCTTTGGCAAATTGTAACCTCTTCAGCACGTCTTTTTTTCAATAGTGGGACTTTGCGGGGGCTTCTTGCAGATTGCTTGGCTTCACATAGGCGTCTAATTGTAAGAGTACTCACAGGCAACTTTAGACCTTCTTTGATCTTCCTGGAGCTGATTGTTGGTGGAGTCCTTGCCATTTTGACTATTCTTCTATCCATTCGAATGGTAGTTTTTCGCTTTCTTCCACGTCTTTCAGGTTTTGGTTGCCATTTTAAAGCATTTGCGATCATTTTAGCTGAGAAGCCTATCATTTTCGGCACTTCTTTATATGTTTTCCCCTCTCCAATCAACTTTTTAACCAAGGTACGCTGTTCTTCTGAACAATGTCTGGAACAACCCATTTTCCTCAGAATTTCAGAGAGAAATGCACTGTAACCAGCATGTACAACATTTGCTGCCTTCCTTCCTTAAATAAGGGCAATAATTGCCACCTGTTTTTCAAAGAATGAATGACCTCACTAATAGAACTCCACACTGCTATTATTTTGAACATGCCCCTTTCAATTAGTGATTCAATTACACAGAATCAGCAGCATGCATGTCATGACTGTTGGGTCTGTTGGATTTCTATTACTCTAACTACACCTGCTAGTAAATTATTTGCCATGTAGAAATATAATTTCTACCAAAAACAGTGATTGACCAGGTTAGTGATGTCTGACTGCTATTATTTTGAACACAACTGTACAACAGGGAGGTGGATCCTGCTTATAAGGATCTTATAAATATGCGAAGTACTGTGTTTCCATATCTTACTTGCACTAAACAATTGTTCAAATCCTCCATTGTCCTAAGTGGCTGTGGAAGCATTGTGACAAAATGTTTTAATTGAAAATATTGCCATTCATCTATCATAAAGAGCAACTCCTTTGTATTTTTTAGCTCCTGAAAGGAGCATATTTCTCCTTTTTCCAGTATATCTTAATTGTGTATCCCAATTTTTAATCAATTTACCAAAAATATCCTCTTTCCCTGTCAGGAAAAAATTTGTTCCCACCAGCGGTATTAACAGTGAATTATACTCCCCTTCCGTTTGTAAATTACATCCCATATCTTAAATGACATTTCGTGTGAAAATGCTTGTGCTTTCAGCCAACATACTGCTGATGTGGAAGCCAAATAATCCTATCTAATTGTATCTCACTTAATGCATTTCCTATTTTAACCCAACTTTTCCCTTGTGCGTTGTATATCCAATCAAATATTCATGATAACAATACGGAATGATAATATCTCTTAAAATCCGGTACGTTTAGACCCCCTTTTATTTATCTCTACTCAGCACTTCATATTTTGATCTCGGTTTTTTATTTCCCCATATATATCTCAATATTTTTTTGACGGTTTTAAAATACAATCTTGGTAGATATATTGGTAACATATGTAGTTTAAGTTTAAGTAATATTAACATCTTTACCATATTAATTCGTCCTAGCCAAGAAAGTGATCTTATAGATATTCTTTTCAATTCATCTTTTATTGCAATTATTAATGGAATATAGTTTACTTTGTATAAGTTTTTGAGTGGCGAGGTCAATTTTATTCCCAGGCTTTTTTTGTAAAAGGAAATTCCCTCTGCAAGGCCTTTTTTCTATTATCGGGACATTGATATTTAAGATCTCAGATTTTGACATATTTATTTTTAAATTTCATAGGTCTCCGTAATGCTTTAATATTTTCATTAAATTGGGTAGCGTCAGCCTAGGATTTACCACATAGAATAACATATCGTCAGCATATGCTGCAACCTTATGTTCCATTTCCTCTATTTTTATCCAGTTTACATCCTGGCTGTTTCACACCATTGCAAGAAGAGTCTCTAAAGATAATACAAACAACAGGGGCGAAAGCGGACATCCCTGTCTTGTCCCATTGAGCATTTTAAAAAACTTTTGACGAGCCACTTACCTTCACCGCCACTGAAGGTTGACTAAAGCCTTTCTATCCATTTTCTCATTTTAAGTCCGACTCCCAATGCCTCTAATGTATCCATTATCAACCCCCAACCCTGTCAAAGGCTCTCTCAGCATCTATCGATGGGACCAATACGAGTGATTTTTCGCTTATCCTTTTGTATAAGAAGTAATGATCTTAGCCTATTATCTCTTCCTTCTCTCCCAGGGATGAACCCCACTTGATCTAAATGAATCCACTCTGGCAAAGTCTTTCATCTTAGTTGCTAAGACCTTTGCGTATAATTTCGTATCAATATTTAGTAGCAATATTGGCCTATAACTAGTACATTGAGACTTCTTTCCCCTCTTTCAGTATGATTGTAATATATCCTAGTAATGACTCCTCCCTCATTTCCATCTCATCTCCCAATGCCTTCATATATACAGTCAACTTAGGGACGAATTGCTCTCTAAATTTCTTATTATATCTCAATGTATAGCCGTCTGGCCCAGGACTTTTCCCTGCCACTGTACTCCTCAATGCCTCTTGGATTTCCTCCTGTGTTACTGGTTTTTCTAAAAATGTTAGACTTTCCTCTTCCAATCTCAGCAACCCCGCCTCCTTTAGATACATCTGTCTTTTTCTAGATCTTTCTATGTCACGGTCTTTTAGATTTTATATAATACAACTTCCTGTAGTATTTTTTAAATACTCTAGCGATATCAGTGGTTGAGTATACCAAATCTCCATTCTCATCTTTAATATTTTCTATGAAGTTACTTGATTTCCTATTTCTCAATGTTCTCATTAAATATTTACCGCATCTATTCCCCCAATTATATCTTTCTCTTGCCACCATATTAAATGTTCTCCTCATTTCTTGTTCCATTAACTTAATTCATCTCTTTTTAAAATTATTTTCTACAGGATATCTTTTACTGTTCCCTTTTTATGTGATTGCTCTAGATCATATAAATCTCCTATTAACATATTTATTTTCTTCTGCTGTTCTCTTTTTTTCCCGCTCCTATCACAATCAGAATCCCTTTGATATATGCCTTATTGTGCTTCCCACACCATGGCAATTGAGACTCCTTCAGTCTCATTTGTTTTAAAATATTGTTCGATTTCTTTTTTTATTCTCAATTCCGTCTCATGATCCTGAAAGAATGGACCGATATTGATATAACATATATGTTCACTTTAATCAGGGACTCCAAGAGTTTATGTTCTTGCATTATATAATCCAATCTGGAATACATTGTATGTGCAGGGGAATACAACATATAGTCTCTTTCTCTAGGGTGTTTAATTCTCAGAGTCCACAAGCTGACATTGATATAACACCCTGTTGATAGATTTCATATGTTTATCTCCCCCTTGCTGCACCTGTGACGATGTATCCATCTAGGGGTCCATGTAAAAGTTAAAGTCTCCTGCCATAATTAGTTTGCCCTTCTTAAACAGGCTCCTTCGTGTAATCTTCAGAGTATCCATTGGATTTATATTAGGACAATAGATATTTCCTTATGTACATTCTATTTCCAGTAATCTCCCCCTCAAAAACAAAAATCGACCTTCAGGATCCACCATCCTATCTTCTATAGTAAATCTTAAATTCTTAGCTATCCCATTTGCTACCCCTTTAGTACGTTTAGACGGTGAATCTGCATAATGCCAGGTAGGAAAATATTTAGAGTATAACTTAACATTTGTTTCCTGAGATAAATGAGTCTCTTGTGAAAACTACATCAATAGATACTCGTTGTAATTCTTTAAGGATCTTAGGTCTCTTCACCAGGGAGTTCATTTCTTTTACATCATAGGTCATAAAGTTTACCTCCTCTATATCCTATATTTTCTTTTTTCTCCTTCTTTCACCCTGAGGGAAGTACACTTATCAATAGGAGCACCGAAATGTCTCCACGATATTTCTTATTCCCCAGCCCTCCCCTCCTCCCACCCATACCCTTCCTCCCTCCCTCTCCCGCCCTCATCCCCAACCACCCCTAACAACCCCTTGGCCCTTATTTTGCCTAGACTTGTTTGTGGTCCTAATCCCCCCATCAATTCCAACCTGGGGCGAAACTCTGACCATATACGTCCAACCAAACCCGTGACCCCACTCTCGGGGTCGCGAGTCTAGTTGCATGAATGACCTCCCGTTCCCCGCCACTCCTCTAGAATTCTCAACATGCCCAGACGGAAGAAGAAGAGAGAATAAAAAAAAAGAAAAAAACAACAAAAGGAGGATAGAAAATCTCTCATAACCCCCCAAACCCCCCCCCCCTTGTAAATCTTCTCCCCTACTTATTTTCTCTCTGATGTGCTCTCTTTTTGGGGATTATTTACCATCCCTCCTCTTCTATTCCTATATTTTCCTTTACCCCTTCTTCCCATCCTGGAATATCTATTTTCTGTAGTTCAGGGCTCTCACAAAAGTCCCATAGTTCGTCTGGGAACCTCAGTCTTGCCGAGCAACCATCTTTCAATCCAATTAAGCATGCTGGGAACCCCAAGCTGTATCAGGTAAGTCTGCTTTTTAACAGAACAAGATGTCCTGCAGATGTAGCAGTTAAAGGGTCGAGACAAACCATTTAACACCAACAGGGGTCCTTACAATAAACCGCTTTTATTTATGCAAAACCTTTATCCCAAAAGAACAAAATTGTCGCTGTAATTTCTTATAAAGCATTATCTGGAGTTTGGCTTCAATGTGTTAGTGTATCTACTGTAAATCTGCTAGTGCATCTAACACCCCTCTCCCCCCAGACTGACAATGCTGCTGTCCAAAAGGTGTCTCAGAGTATCTACATGCGGGATGAAGAAACAAAAAGACAGGAGGTGTGTTACTGGCCTGATTACCAGCAGTACTTTCCTCACTCTGTGACAGTGTAAGCGAAGTGCAGCCGATAACCGGCAACTGCATTTACCGGTGATCTGCTGTCATTGGACACAGCTGGTCACGTGGTAAAAGGCCGCTCTGATTGGCCTTTTACCACAACACGTGATCAGCTGTGTTTGTAGGACACAGCGATCATGGAGATAGCCCGGTGCGCGCCCCAGGGGGCACACAGGAGGGCGCCATATGAACTGTACAACCACGCTGTAGCCGTCATTTGGCTATAGCGCAGTTGGCAAGTGGTTACAATGGTGGTACAGTACAACTGTAAATAAACTATTTTTACTTTAACAGTTACCTTAAAATGGTAGTACAGTACCACAACTGGCATATAGTGGAAGAGAGTTACTAACTGGAGGAGGGAGGGTAGGTGGGAGATGGTGGAGCTGAAGGATTATCAGCAATAGGAGATGGAGGGCAAGATGGAATTTGGATCACACCTGATGTTGCTGGAGCTTAAGGATCATCAGCAATAGGAGATGGAGGGCAAAACGGAATTTCATGAACACCTGATGTTGATGACACAGGCTTTTTGATGGATTCAATTCTGTCGACCCTCTGGAAAAAATGATCCAGTGATGTCCGAGTACTATCTCTTTTTTCTCTTCATAGATGACTCTGTAGCACTGGATGGCATTCTGAACGGCTGCTGCAACCTTTTTGTATCGTTCTACGTTGGGGTCCTGTGCCTCAAAAACTATCAGTGCCTCTTCATGTAAAGAAAATCCCCTTGCCATTTCTGGTGTTGTGAATCTCTTTGGTTCTTCAGTTGCATCTTCCTCTTGGCTCTCTTCCTCTTTTCGCTGGGCCTCAAATTCCATCAGGTCTTCATTAGTAAGCTCCTCATGTTGCACAGCAAGGAGTTCAATGAAGTCGTCCTCTTGCAGATCTAGGTCCAGCTTCACGCTAAGGGTCACTAAGTTGTTGAAGACCTGTTTGGACTCCTTACCCACCTTCTCAAGCCCATGAACTTCATTAACAAACTGTGGGCAAAGGTTCTTCCAAACCCCATTCATGGTGACAGCTGAAACCTCATGCCAAGCAAAGAGGATGTTTTTTATGGCCTTGTAGATGTTATAGTCCTTCCAAAATTGGATGGGTGTTCTTTTTTCATCAATAGGCTTCAATGCCTGATGAAGTGTGATGTAAATGATATTTCTTGAAAGTCGCAATAACTCCTTGGTTCATAGGTCGGATGAGCGCCGTAGTATTCGGTGGCAGATGCACTACTTTGACGTTGGGATGAAAGTCATCCATGATTTGGGGGTAACCTGGTGCATTGCGAAGCAGCAAAAAAAATGTTTCTCTATCTCTGGGATAAAGTATTGGAAAAACTAGTCCTGGAAAATTGCCTGTATAACCCTGGCTCTGGAGTTACTCTTCCACATAACAGGTAGAGAGCCCTTGGTTATGTTTTTGAGGGCTGTTGGTTTCTCTGAATGGTAAACTAAAAGAGGCTTTAGTTTCATATCACCAGAAGCTTTGCCACCAAACAGAGTAAGTCTGTCCTTTGCTGCTTTGAAGCCTGGCATCACCTTTATCTCTTTACTGATGTAACTTCATTCTGGCATCCTCTGTCAGTACAGTCCTGTCTCATCGACCTTAAAAACCTGTTGGGGTAAATAAGCACCTTTCGTCAATAATTTTTCTAAGTGCTGCTGGAAACTCTTGGGCAGCTATGGTATCTGCACTGGCAGCCTCACAACTTTTACGTTGTGAAGGTTGGCTCTAGCCTTGATTCTGTTAAACCATCCATGGCTGGCAGTAAAAAACGCACACCGTTCACCCAGTTTCTTCTTCAGGTCTTCAAACAGGCCTTTAGCTTTTTCTTGCATAAGCATTAAGCGGAGTGGGATTTGATGCCGATCCTGCATCCACACACTGAGAAGTTTCTCTATTTTCTCTATCACTTTACCACGCTTTTTGGATATTCTTGTTGACCTCATAGGCACAACAGACTTCACATGTTCCATGATCTTGGCCTTGTTCTTTAGAACTGTGCCAATGATTGAATGATTCATGTTATAAGAACGAGCAATGTCAACCATCTTTTTGCCAGTTTCTCAATTATTTTCACTTTTGTTTCCATGGTTATTGCTTTGTGCTTCAACCCTCCACATCACCACTGCTTTTCCTCTTGCTTCCGGACATCCTGGGCACTGTACAGTGCACTATCGAGTCAGGGACTTCCTATATATATATATATATATATATATATATATATATATATATATATATATATATATATATATATATATATATATATATATATATATAATCTCCTCACACACACACCATAGTTGGGGACTCCATAACTTTCCTACAGACTAAATAATACACTAATTTGGGTTATTTTCACCAAAGAAATGTAGCAGTATACATTTTGGCCTAAATTTATAAACAACATTTATTTGCAAAATTTTATAACAGAAACAAAGAAAAACTTGTTTTTATTTTCAAAATTTACGGTCTTTTTTTGTTTATCAAAAAATAAAAACTCAGTGGTGATTAAATACCGCCAAAAGAAAGCTCTATTTGTGTGTGAAAAATGATGAAAATTTAGTTTGGGTACAGTGTTGCATTACCACACAATTGTCATTCAAACTGTGAGAGCGCTGAAAGCTGAAAATTGGCCTGGACAGGAGGGGGGGTAAAAGTGTCTGGTATTGAAGTGGTTAAAAGAGGAAAACTACTGCAGCCATAACATCTAATGATTAGTAAAGTACCATATATTGGTTTTGGTTTTATACCACTTTAAGATTGGATGAAAGTTCTTACAGTAAGATTTTTCACATCTTTTTTTTCCTACTTCATCACTTTGGAGAATTATAACTGGACTTTTTAAAAAAAATATTTATTATATACTGTAAAAGTGTTGGTGACATTGCTATTTATATGGTTTATATATGTATTTCTTACCACTTTTATTAATTTGCACAGGTTTATCAGTAGGTTAACACTGTTTTGTAAGTTGTTCAAATTTGTGAAAATATGCTACTAAAGACTGGTGACCGAAAGAGAACGGGAGCCATATATAAGACCCATACTTACCACTTAGTATTTGCTCCGGCTGAGCTGGCTGTGGCACAGGTCTGGGCTCTGTAGTAGCAGGAACAAAAGCAGGCCCTACTAGAGTCTTTTGAGGATGTGATTCACTTGCAGATACATGGGGTGGGTCTGTAAATGGAAAATTTACATCAACCTTCAGTATTACACATTAAGAAGGACATCCTTACTTCACTGCACATTTAAATTTGAAAGTCAGACCTACAGTTGTCAAAAGAAAGCCCAATTTTGGAAATATATGACAGATTCAATTTATGTTACATAAATGTTCAAGGAACACAACCTTAACAGTATGCAAGGTACATAAATTATCACTTAAAAGTATAAGTTCTCCTTTTGTAATATGTTACACCCATATTCAGGGTGTAACATGTTACTGTAGCACTGGCCCCCGCAGCCCCCGGATCCCCTGTTGTGACAGCAAGTGGGGGATGTTCTCAGAGTTCTGTGACTGTGAAACTACAAGTATCAATGGCCTTTGCGGCTCTTGGCTTTTAGTTCTTAATGAACTACCATGGCGCTATGGTAGTTCATGGATTCTTGCTGTCAGTATGAAACTACTTGCCTGTACTATGTATGGGCAGCCAGCCTAAACTTACAGTCTGTAGGAGTCCTGCATGGCAGGGTGATCGCGGGTGCAATGCTTTCCAGGCTCCCACAAAAACAAATAGTAAATGCACTTTTTTACCTGCAAAAAAGTGCATTTATTTATTTTTTAAAGTGAACTTATCCTTTAATGGCAGATAAAATTAAAGATATCCACGAAAATGTTCATCTTTGTTGAACACTAAATAAAAATGTTATCAATACACTTGTCCATTAGTACATAGGCAATTACTTTCTAAAATAGATCTGCTACTGTTCAAAATGCAAATGATTGCAAGTGTTGCTGTTTTACCTATGATCGTTTTGTTAAAGAATATGAATTTAATTGTTTTAGAATGTTTGTTAAATCAACCCATTATCATGCAGTCATGCCAGCTAAGAGGAAAGTAACAGCAATTTCATATAAAATAATGTGGCTCTAAAAAACTGCTCAAGAATAAGTTAAGCACCATCTACATCTAAAAGCTGGCCAGATAAGAAATTGCTGGGCAATCACACAAAGCTATGGTTTTGATTCAAAGACAAACACAAAAAACCCACTTAGACCACTTTTTGGGTGGTCAGTCATCTTCAGCATGTCATAGCAACGCAGGTCTAAGCCAGGGGAAAAAAAGCTCAGCAAACAGTATGCAAATGGCAGTTTTGTCTATTCTGTGTAAGATAAGAGGACAAAATAATACCTGGAGTGGCATCAAATAGGTTCTGAGGATGTCGAGTAATGGATTGTATATTAGCTGCTTTTCCTTTGGAAGAAAAATGCAAAGGGGTATTGATATAATTTTTTTATATAGTTTCCATATATCTATCTATATATATATATATATATACACACATACACTGCAGAACCTTTTCAATTGACATGCACTGTTAGGACTCGGATGTTGTTGAGAAGCTAGCTGGCAGACGTTATACCCACTTACCCTGTATTACTGTCTGTTTGAATAGTTCTTCTCTTAGCCGAGGCAGGAAACAGTCTATTCTCTCCCAGGTAATCTCCCAAAGGTCTGAGTATCCTGTCCGAGAGTCTGCACTGTGGAATATTCCAGCAGTGTCCATAACTAGCAGCATATTTTTCAAGGATTCGGGTATGGCCTCCATCTAAATGAAAGAAATTAAGAAAAAAAAAGTTTGCACACAATCACAACAAAAACTACTGTAGAGGCTCCACACATAGAGTCTAAGTAAAAGAGCAAAATAATAGCCTCAACACAGCAAAATAGCCTGCTATTCACTCAACACTGAGTCTTCAAAGGGGGACAGTTGAACTGCTGCAGCCTTGGTCTTTACAGATCTGCATGGAATCCCCAGATATACCAGCTTGATCTGAATAGAGAAAGGCTGTGTGGTACCTGGAACACAGATGGGTTGTGACTGCAGGCAGACATACAAAACACCAACATACTTTACCAGGCCAACTAAAGAGTCTTCCAAGATTTCCAACATCTGGCCTGAATCTATTAGTAACTGTTGATTGTAGAAAATAATCTTCCAAATGAAAGTGATATTAAACCCAATGCCAAAAATTTAATATACTACAGCTTAACAATCATTAAAATGTGGTGACTGCACTTGTTTTCTTTTTTAGCCTTTTTAACTCTGTTTTCACCTGCTGATCTGGCCAGTAATGCACCTCCTGTGTTAGAATGCCTACACTCTGGATAAAGGAGCACAGAGACACCTCTGGACTGCAGAATAATCAGTCTGGGGGGGTTAGATATACTAGAAGATTTGGATATGCTACGTAACTTGAAACCAACCTCCAGCTAACACTTTATAGGCAGTTACAGCAACAGTTTTGATCCTTTTGCAATAAAAGGTATAGATAAGAGATGGTCATTGTAAGCACCCTTGTCAGTGTCAAATAGTTTGTCTCAACCCTCTACCTGTTACATCTGCAGAACAGCTAGTAACAAAAATAACAGACTTATTGACTGGATCATAAGGTGAAAATAAAGGAAATAAAACCTAAAAAAAGGAAACAAATGCAGCCGTCAAATCTAAGATATGGTAAGCTGCAAAATAATAAAATGTTTGCTTTTGGGTTTAATCCCGCTTGAAGCAAAAATATCAGAAAAAATAGCGGAAGAGAAAGAACATTCATTCCAACATCACGAAGCAAAACTGAGCAGGACTGCTATGGGAGGGCTTATAGCTTCTAGGGTTCTGGTGTTTAGTTTTATGTTTCTACTGTCCTTTTCTCCTGTATGGGGCAGCACTTACTATCAAGCAGTGTCCCTCAATGGAAGATACAGAAAAACACTTTACATGAAAGACTAAAGTAAAAGACTAAGTGTCTGAACAAGCAGACCATTGGGGAGAATAATACAAAGTTGAATTTTAAGGAGTTCTAGAAACTTTGGTCCTGAATGCATAAAATACTGCCATTTTCTAGCTTCCTACTTTAGTTCATTATTCACAGTAGGTCCAGTCAAGCATTCTTCTATGCTCTACACCACATGGGTAAACAAGATCTGGATAACTGGTATTGGCAGAGAAAACCAATTTGCTCAGGTCTCTTAAAAAAAGTGACAGCAGAAAAAGACCAAGTGGTCCAACAAGCCTTCCCCAATTTGTGCAGTTTAAATTCACATACTGTTGACTGACTCACTATGTTCTTGATCTTTGCATATTGAAAAATACTGCCCTCCTCAACCTTTCACATATTTAAAGCTCCATTCTAGGCTAAAACCAATTTTTGTCTCATCCCTCCCACCCTCTTCTAACCCACCCTACTATGCCAGATATACTTACCCAAGTCTCCCATCCCCCCTCCTTCAGGTCCCTTGAGGTCAACAGTTGCAGGTGGGGGGACCCGCAAATCCAGCGTTGTGATACCCTCTGAGATTGCCGGTTACTTGTTTTGACATCATCACCCAACAGGACCTCGCCGCTGCTGGATATCCAGTAGGAAGTGTCTTTGTCATGCAGGCACTGACACGAACACCTGAAGGAGGATTCTTCCAAGAAGTAAACAAAAAAGACTCTAGGCTGTGGCATCACATGACCACAGCTTACAGTCTCAAGACCAGCTTCTGTCGAATGGGCACGCTGGAAAACCAGCATTTGATCAGAGTTGGGGGTGGGGTTGAATTCCCCCACCAGAATACAATGTCTCAGCAGGAGAGATCGCTGCATCAACACCGCTTGTGAGCAGTGAGAAAAATATTTAACATAATTTTCTTCAAAGCTGAACTCTAGGTATAATTTGTATTGCAGAGTTACATTGGATTGGCTTGGGTGAATGTAAGTATGCCTATCATTGATCTGAGAAATTGCTGCTGACGACAACCACTGTAGTAGTAGGCACTACTTCAGTGATCGCTACTATCTTCTGGATCCTGTGTCCGGTGGCTGCCTTTCTGCATAGTTACTACAGGGGTCACTCACTCAGCGTAGTCATCATTCACAGTACACCTTTTATTTTTTTTTAATGAATATGCAAAGTTCTCTGATTGGACATGGAGGAGTGGTGACTTCATGCTCTTCACCTTCTCCAATCAGAGAACTCCTTGTAGGTCAGCCACTAAGCACAAAATTTGGTTGCAATGATCTGCTTTACCACTTTCTTTTAATTTGCTTTCCCCACCCTATGAAGCATATACTACTATATTAATCTTTTATACTCACTGGGAGAAAAATCAAATTGTTCAACACACCTTGTATCGTACATTGAGATAGGAATGATTTTGAACTTCCTACTCTTTTTGTTATAGAATGAAATGTAATATATGCACCAAAGGAAATGCAGAATATGTGACAAACAGGTACCATTAACTTACCAGCAAGTCACTGGAGCCAGCATGCATGTACTTATCCATAAATTCTAGTATTGTCATCCACAGAGCAGCAAAGGTGGGAAGAGACAGTAAAGGAGACAAATGCTGTAGGAAGACCTAAATTGAAAGAAACATTTACGGTTTAGGTTGAACAATGCCCCTTAGCAAATTACCAGACATTACAGGAGATAAGACATTGTGTACTGCAATCATCAGCCACCAAGTCATCCTGCTATAACTAGAGGTAAACAGTTGTGACCAAATCAAACAATGAGCACATGGCAGCCACATTCTCCTTTACTACCTGCCATTCTCCCTCCTGAAAAATATCAACACCCTTGTTAGACACTGTGATAAACCAACCTCTTTCTCCATTGGAAGACTACCTGGAGAGCATGCCCAGTTAAACTTTTCTATGCAACATATATTTTCCCTTAGGGCTCATTTACACATGTCATTATCCTGTGTTTAAACCAGGTTGAAAAAGTGTTTTTAAAGCCTCCTAACCACCTATTCAGTGCCTTCCTTGAACATCGCACAATGGGCACCAAGTAGTGCATTACGCACAGGTGTGGTAGCATTGTGTTAAAATGTAAGCAGCATGTCAATTTCATGAGGCATTCCCACTCATCAGCTGTCTCCGTTAATTTCAATGGCAGTGTGCCATAACCGCCTTGTAACCACACCTACAGCATTTACAGTGCATTAGTGAAACATTTATAAAGTGCTCGCTGGGTGCTGGGGTAAAGGCAGTAGAGGTTCCCGTATCCCAGAATGCACTGGGATAGAATAGAAAACTAGTACAAAGCTGTTCCAGCCACTACCTGTTTGTACAGAGCAGCCATGTGGAAACACCATTTGCTTCTGTGCTCAGGCAAAAGCATAAAGTCAGTTGGCAATACTGACAGTGCCAGGCAGGAGCACAGGCATGGGAAATTATAGCCAGTGACAAAGCTATTTGTGTCAGTGCAAGCAAGTTACCTCGTCAGCAAATGTCAGTGCAAGCAACTATGCCAGCAAGTTTGGGTGTTAGCAAACGACCATGACAATCTTTCCATGATCATATAGAGCTCAATTCAAATTTTTTTGATACCATCACTGAAAAAGCATCCTATTGTTATCCATATTACCCTGGTGCTGTATTACTGCATACTTCCTACAAAATATGCTTAATAAAAATGAATGGATTAGGGCCCCTTCAAACCATTGTGTTGTATTACCCCACACATTATGTTGGTTGCATTGACATTTATTTTAAATGGCTTCCAATGAATCTCTGCATTGCAGCTCACCACAATGCACAATAACACACTGCCATCTATTGTGATGTGCAGCACCAGAAAAAAAGTGCAGGTATGTTTGTTCATCGGCTTTGGTATGTTGGCAACCCATTCAAATCGATGTGCTGTCCCAAAATAATGCACATGCATTAACGCAGCACACCTCAGTAGACAGGTGTGATGCTAGTTTGAGACCTCGTTCACACCATGTACAGAGGAGTGTATTTTTGTCTCTGTAAGGGTACAAAGAAAACAATTGTACATGTACCCTGTTCAAACAACTATGTTGGTGTCATATTGCAAGTGGTGTGAACTAGACCAAATTATTCTATGCAAGTCAAATCTGAGCGTTTTTTAGACTGGTATTAATTTACAGATGGTGTGATCAAGGCCTAAGTCCTGAAAAACACATCACAGAAATAATTTTCCCTTAAATTCTTGTTCACCTTTGAAAGCAATGTAGATGCTCTCATTCTAGTCTCCTCCATGCCTCCCACATCAGCTGGGCTTATGTTCTCCAAGAGCTTTGTTAACAGTGGAAATAGCACCTGCCAAATTGGAAATCATACCAGTTATTTAACCACAAAACATCATTCAGTATGAACAGCAAAAAATCAAGCCATACAGATATAGAACAACACAGTGAAACCCCCCCCCCAAAAAACAAAGGTTAACGATTTGTTGTTTTAATTACCCATTTTTTTCCATTGACATTTGTGACATTAGGGGTGATTTTCCTTCACTTACTGTCCTAAAGATACAATAGAAAATGATAGCAATTCATCTTAAATAGTTGTTCCTGGAACAGGTGCCCCAGTTGAAAAATGTACCCTCACCTCGTTTCAGTGATTACTTTAAAATTTGGTTACTTTTAAAGTTTGGATTTTGCATAAAAAATTCCTGTATATATCCCGTCATTTGTAGACACTAAAATTTTCCCGTAATGGGATTTTTTTTTTTTTTTTAGCAAAGACATGTAGCAGAATACATTTTGGCCTAAATGTATGAATTACTTACTGGATATTATAGCAGAAAGTTAAAAATCAAAATTGTCCTTTTTTTGTTTATAACACAAAAAATAAAAACCGCAGAGGTGATCAAATACCACTGAAAGAAAGCTCTATTTGTGGAGAAAAAAAGGACATAAATTTCATTTATGCACAGCGTTGCATAATTGCGCAATTGTCAGTCAAATTAACTCAGTACCGTATTGCAAAAAATGGCCTGGTCAGGAAGGGGGTTAAATCGTTTGGAGGGCAAGTGGTTAATGGTATTCCAAAAGCCAACAATGCCAGAAAAAAATTAATTTACTAGAAAGCTACTAAAGTTAAAAAAAAAAATAAAAAAAAAATTAATGCAGCATAAAAAATAAAGACATTACAAAAAAGGCCTTGGTGAAATACATTATTCCCACCACTGTCTAATCTTTATCATATCATTTTTCTTTATTTTAAATACTAATGGTAAAATTTTCATGGACTGAAGATTAACTAGAAGATTTCAGAGCAAGAATTACAGAAATATATAAGGATTAGTGTTCTCACCTTATTAAAGCAGGCTTCCCATTCAAGTGCATCCAGTGTCTGGAGATCATGGACTAAAAGTGCTCTCTGTAGGTAAGTAAGAGCCTGCATCCTAACCTGACGTCGAGCATCACAACAAAGCCATGCAATTCCTGCAAATGACACATGGCAATTATGTTCATGTTTGGTAAACAGGACATGTGGACTGCAGTACCCTTACCATTTTTTCTGCTTTTTGTTTTGTTATGCATACACTAATTTATTTTTAATTTTATTTTCATCTTGTAAAAGTTTGCCACATGCTAAACAGAACACTGCAGGCCTGTATATCATTAAAATCCTTGACCCTACTATGAAAATGCTTTCAATATCATTCTCCTGATGTTCTTTTAGCGCAACTAAATTAACACTTGCCTTTAATTAGCAAGATAAAAAGCACGTCTGACCATTCAACTGCTAACAAACAGTCAAAGTTGAACCATGTTGTAAGAGGTGTATTAGGAGTGGAAGATTCAAAAAGGAAAAGCACATTAGATCTTCAGTTCTGGAGAGGCAACTGTGTGCGTATAATAAATATGGGGTACTAAAAATCGAACCCCCTAAAATTTTATATACAGGTCATAGAAAAAAGTTAACAACATTAGAAGATCATATACTGTATATGTATCATTAAAATGTATGGATACATGGATAACCACCAGCATAGTATTGCATAGCTATTATATGGTACTAGTGGCTTCCTAGCATTCATGGTCAGGCTTTCGGGAGAGAGTCTGACACCAGATGGAAGGGGAGCACTGATCACCGGGAGACGGCATCTGCATATGCACCAAGGCTCTTTTATAGGCCAGGCTCTGTGATGTGAGTGCTTTTTCATTCAGTATACTTAATTGGCATCCAGGGGCTTGAATGCTGAGGAGAGCACATGGGATACACAGGCAGACAGGGACGTAAATGCTGAGGAAAGTACCTGGGATATACAGCATTGGCTATAATACATGCCTTTGTATTTTAGTCCTCTGGTGAATGCATAGAGGTGGAGGACTGCACACTGCTGGTGACAAGGTGGAGAAGTGAACATGGTTCAGCTTAATATTAATAGCTAGCAAAACATATGATATTAAACATTTCTCACCCTGCAGCAATGGACACCAGCAGTTTGACCACAAAGTTCTAGAATCGGCTGTGATCTTTTCCCCTGCAGTCTCAAGATGGCGCTGTTCCTCTGCCCACGAACTGTAAATGGTTGCAGCCCTTGTATGAAGTGTGTGCATCAAGTCAAGGAGCTGAAATTAAAAAGAAAGATAAATCAAATCTATGCAAGATTAGTGACATTAAGTGAAGAATATGCCTGTGTAACATATATTGCTTATAACAGTCCTCCTACGAATACACATAGTGCACCTGCATTTCCTTTTTAATATGACAGCTTGGTAATTTTAAAAGTTACCGCATAAACATAAAGGCCCCTTTCACATTGGTGCGCTTTCGCCACGTTTTTTCCAAGACGACAAAAGCACATGAAAACTACCCCCCATTAAATCCTACGTAACTATTCACACTGGAGCTGTGTTGTGTTTTGAAAAGTCCTGCATGCATCTTTGGTGCAGTTCTTCAAAAGTGCACCAAAAAGGTACGTTCCATTTTGGGTCAATGGTAACCAATCAGAAGCGCATCAGTGTGAAAGGGCCCTAAGCTGAATAAAAGCGCATCAGTGTGAATGGGCCCTAAAATCCTATATACGCTGTCGTGCTTTCAATGCTTGCGATTCCAGCTATGATTACCTAAGCCCTAGAAAATGTGTAAAATACACATATTAGACTCAACAGACAAAAACTGTTGGAAGTGATATTTGACTAGACTGGATAATAGTAGTTAGGCACATTAAACTAGACTCGATCTGTAATGCTGAAGATATTTTGACTTTGAGCTAAATCTATCGGTTTGATCTAATGAGTGTCTAGAACACATTCCAGCATTTATAGCCACACAAGTAACTTTCAATTATTCTACCACCATAGTGTTATGTAATCTGTCACAACAGATTCTGATTGGCCAAAGACATGATGGGAGTTGTAAAAATGTGAGAAACCATCCCGGACCATGGGCCCATGGAGTCTGGGACAGATGTTAAACGTTCGGGTCACACAATAAACAGGTGTGAATTGTCAAATAGGCTGGGTAAAGAAATTAAAACAGATGGTGGCCCCCAATCAGGCTTTGGGAATGTGGTGTGCTATGAGCTATATATTATTATTCATAGCTGTTATGTGTACCGTGATATTAAAGTAAACCTCCTACATGGAAGCTGCCATCTGAAAATGCTACTTGCTGGTCTTTAATGCTGATTCTCTGGCAACAATACTTTGAATCATTGACCCTGACCAAGTATGTCGATAAGGACAGCTGAGTTTTCTCTGACTGATAATCTGCAAACTTGTTCTGGGTCAGTGACAAAAGTATTAGAGTTACAGGGCCGCCATATCAGCCAATCAATTATCATTTTTATAGCAAAGTCAGGGATAGTAATCTCTGAATTTTTCTATTATACTCTATGTCTTCTTTAAAGAGAATACTAGCAATTTCAGCTGCTCTTCTGCTAAAATAGTGAGGTATTTCAACAGAAATGTGTATGACCTTCTCAACAGTTGTGCACAAGACAAGGGATGATGTAAATGCTTGACAGTCCTTCCTCCTTTAATCCACAATTTTCTGCTTTTTGGGTGGATAAACCTCAAATGAAGATACAGTATGTTCCTGCTGGAAGTATAGAAATGGCTTCTGAAAAGTCCTAATTAATTGTGGATGGAAATGGTCCACCTAATTTGTTTTTCATTGACCTGGATTAAAATTCACAATATCAAGACAGCCACATTCACAATTATGGTTTAATGAAGAATGAACACAAATCCCTTTATAGAACCCACAAATATACAGGCCATATCCTCCTCAAAGTGAAGGAAGAAGTAGCCACATAGATAGTGGTAAACAATTTTCAGAAAGAAAGGGCATTTATAATTTAGAATTATAAATTTCACACCAAAGGGTAATTTACAGTGTCATAAAGAATCAAGCATCCTTCATCAAAACCTTAGAGTAAAGGTGATTAACATCATAGATATAAAGACGCACATAAGTGATACTGGATCAAAAAGCCTTCTATCACTGCATAAATGGAGGCTTGGCACTGGTGTCTGGATTGCGTATTCTCCTCTAGGTACCTATGTACCGGTTCACTGTTTTGTTGTCATTACCTAATCTCACAGTCAGGGACAATTTATCAAAAGCTAAAGAAACAAATGTAGTATAGCACTTACTTTTTTAAAACGGAAGTTATTTACATGCCGCCGTTGAAGCGAAGGATATAAAATTTCTTTATGAAGAATAGGTGAAGCCATGAAAATCATTCTTTAGATCTCTTTGGTTAAGACAGAACTGCTTTCATGAGAGAAACCTGCATACTGCCTTTACAGAGCTCTACTACAAAAAATGCTAGTTAACTGGCTGTCATGACTTCGGATCTCCATATTTCTTGTAGGGCCAGTGACTTAAAGAATGAATCCAGTGATTCAGAAAAGCAGTCAACTAGCATCTAGATGATGATTCAAGCACAGGCACTGAATTTTCTAATTAAAGTTCCACTTAAAGAAATAAAGTCCTGATAGATTACTTCATGCTGGTCCTTTTGAAGTATAGCTATATAAAATATTAAAAATAAGTGGCCATAGTGTTTAAAATCCAGTAACACTTTCTGATCCTGCTCTGCACAGCCTCAGTTGTCCTGTATTCTTGGCATTGTGCTGATAATCAGTGAGTCACTAGAGGCCAATCAGCTAACAGCATAAAGATATACTACAGCTGAGGGGGAAGGAAACAACAAGAATGACACAGACTGTGCTGAGGGAACACAGATTAGAGAGAAAGAGAAAAGAACAGGAGAAGTGACAGGACAAAGTCTGTTCTAATGGAGATACAAACGAGAAACTTAAAGGATAGTGTCTCATCTTATCTCCCGGATATTGTCTCCTTTATCTCTTGCAGTACTATGAATTTCGGCACTGTAAAGCTATTGCCGCTTTCCTTCCTAGCTGAGCCAAGACACACATTTTAATTGCAGAAAGTGACAAAGTTTTTGGGACTAAGGAGAGAAGCAGAGTTTTCAATAAAGAAGTGATTGCTTTGGGCTTCAACAAAATGGCAGCCTCCAGCAAAAACAAACAGGAGCAATTCACAGCACACATATTACTGTGGAATGTAAGTTTGTTTATTACAGAACATTAAATGTTATCAAATTGTTGTGGGTAAAGTTGCACTTTAAGCACAGGTTTCCATTAAGGCGGTCACCAGTCAGGCAGGAGCCTCCCTGAGAGCAATGGGCAAGTAATTAAACCTCTGCATTTGGAGCTGCCTCTGTTTCTGGAACATCTTGTCCAACCAACTATAGTGATAAATGTTTGGGTAAAACCAAGACAGAGAGGGAGGGATTGGCCATTTCCTCAGAGTTTCCTGCAGGTCAAGAAGCAAGACACTACATATATACAAGTTTAATGAGTTAGTTTGTGGTAAGCAAGCCAAAAAGGAACCTAAAAACTCTCACTAAAATACTGTGGAATGCAGAACTACCTTCTAAAAACTGAAGGTATTTAGCTACATTACAAAGAAGGTTTATTCGTTAGTGAAACTGTAGAGCCAGACCAGTTTAGAAAAGTAGTATAAATGCTTTGAAGACAACAGATCTGTTAATTTGCAGAAAAGTCATGTCTCAGCAAAGATGAAACACAGGTAACAACGATTTTCTGAAGGAATCAAGTAGTCCCCATTGTCTAGTCTAATCCAGTACACAAGGGAAAATATGAAGGAGGAGGAAAGGCCTGCCATACTTACGTCGTGACTAACCTGTAATGACACAGTGTGGTAACTAGCTGGCACACTCTCGTCTTCCTCATCATCACTGTGAGAACGATACTGGCGCTGGTTGGAGACTCTTGAGCGACGCAGTGTATTTTCTTTCTCTTTACTTTTCTTCTTGAAACGGCTAGCTTTACTGTCATACTTATGGCTCTTCACTCTCTTCTCTTGTGATTTGTACCCTTTAAAAACATACAATTTGAAGAGATTCATTTGGCATTAAAAGATTAGTGGTATCCGAATGCTGATCAAAATCTTGTCTAAACAAGTATGGCAAGCCTACGGCAAACTTTTGCAATATTAACAACCTTACAACCAAATAGTGTTTCTGTGATACCATTTGGCTTTAAAATAATTAGTGTTAACCACAATGCAAACAGTCTGCAGTCTGGTGAACACAGTTCAATGTTTGCATGTTAAAATTAAGTACACCCCATGGAAATGGTTGACTTTTTCAACATATTTGAACAGGCAAGCCTAAGATCTTCATTCAACAATGCCTACAGATATGAGACATGATACAGTTGAATAAATGACACATAAAACAGACAAGGTGTATGCATTCTCACAATCCAAACAAATAAAAAAATAGCATTTTGGAGCTGTACTGGCAGAATAACTCCATGGGACAAGCAGCGATTCAGGGCATTGTGAAAATCTAACTGGCCTTGGGCAGTTTCTAGTTGGTTTGAACAAGAAAAGCGATGAGTGGGTAGAGTTTTGACCTCCAATTTGTATCTATTTGAAACTACTGACTGAACCTAAAGTTCTGTGACATCTGAGACCCAGAGTAAGGCAGACTAACAAATGTTCCCCACTAATAGGAGTAAGGGTGCCCTTTTATCGTGAAGAGGGCTTTGGGGAAGGCTTGGCAACCTTTGTATATAAAATATATCCAAATAAAGTCAAATTTCTTCATAAGTTTAGGCCAAAATGTATTCCACTATATGCGTTTGGTAAAATAAATCCCAAGAAGTGTATATTAACTGGTTGGTGTGAAAGTTATAGCATCCACAAACTGTGGTATATATACTTGAAAACTGATCAATCCTGATGTACTGATTGCCCATCTCATTTCTTGAGGCCCTTAAAATGCCAGGACAGTACAAATATCCCCCAAATGACTGCATTTTGGAAAGTAGACAGTCTGAGGTATTTAGTACAAGGCATGGCGAGTTTTTTTAAGTCATTTTTTTAATCATGATTTTTTTGGAAAAATTAAATAAAGTTTGTCTTTTTTTTACAATTTTTCTTCTTTTTAACATACTGTCACCAGTATCATCATATGCTTGTGTGGCAGTGATCAGGGACATTGACTGATGACAGTAAGCAATAAAAAAAAAAAAAAAAAAAAAAAAAAAATTATATTTTTTTAATTCAATTTTAATTTTTTTTTTCAAACACATACTGTCATCAGAGTAGCTCAGTGTCTCAATAGTGCCATTCTGGGGGAAGGTTGATTAAAAAAAAATCCTTATACAATGATTATCACTGTATAAGCAATAACAGTGTTTAAGCAATAGCCTTAGTTGTCATGAATGGATTTCCCTTTCATGAACAGCTTTCCAATGGTTGTGATCTGTGATTGGTTACAGCCTAATCACATGGTACAGGTAGCCAGGTACCATGTGATTGCTGTGGGCCAATCACAAATCACAACAGTAAGCATACTGTTCATGAATGGAAAGCCATTCATGGCAGGTTGTTTACATTATCATGTGATCGCTATGACCAATCACAGCGATTACATGATACCTGGTTACCATTAGCAGTGATCCACTAGACACAGCAGGGGCATGCATATACATGACTGAGGCTACAACATGTGCTGCCCCCTGCCACAGTGAATGTAATGCAGCAGGGTGGCAAAGGGTTAAGGTTTGTACAGCACCTTTTTTTTTTTTTCGGGTTAAATAACAGACTTCCACCTAATGGCTAAAAATACAGAAAACCATTAAATATTTTATAATAACCTAAAATAATTTTTTTTTTTAGCCTTCACATTAATAAATTTTGCAAGACAAATATGTACAAAACCACTATACATTCCCATTAAGTAGAATTCTTTTCTTTTACTAGTGGGCGAGATATGAATAGGGTTGGGATAGAGACATATTTGAGATGCAATTTTTTCTTAATAAAAAAGTGTTCCTGAGAGATAAAAATGACAGGCAGTATAACATGCCAAGATCTATCAAAACTCAAATATCAGATTTGGAAAGAGTGTTCTTTAACCTTTAACCCTTTTTGTCTTAGTCATAATCACACTTTGTTTTTGCTATAAAATGCTCTTGACATGTATACATTTAACTTTTTGTTCACTCCTGTTATATTCAGAACAAATGGTGTATTTATATTTGTGTGTATGTTGACCAGTCCTCACCTCTAGCTGCACCCAGTTTACGACTGTAGTCTGTTTCCTGAGAAACATCCCCCACTATTCATGTCATCCTTATCAGCTTCTAATTGGGGTGGAGTTGAATGCTCATTTGAGCATCTCCCTATAAATTTAGATCAGCTCATGGGGGGAGATCTCTGATGGGGGGGCACAGTCTCTGATGGGGGTGCTGCTTCAGATTGAGTGCGGCTTTGAAAGAGTGCGATGCAGTTAAACACAGCAGTTGAACTAAAGCAGGAGAACTTAAGCAGCAGGAAGACACAACAACAACAACAAGTAACTCTACTGCACGCTGGACAGACTGCAAGCAAACACCCTGTAAAACCTCTCTTACATACCTGAGTCCCACTCCGTATACCTTTATATAATACATCCCCTCTTCATATTACTATCCTCTGTTCCCAAATCTCATTTCTTTACCCCTCTGCTGCACCCCAAAACTTGTACATCTCCACCTCATTGCTATCATCTCCCTACTACTGCTCTCATCACCCCCCCAAAATGCCTCTTCTACTCCTCCTCATTTTCCTCTCCTCCATTCCCAAAATCCATTCACTTTATCCCTCTGCTCCTCCTAAACATTTGTATATTGTGTCCTCACTGCTTCCTTCGCCCCTCTATGGCACCCACCACCTCCTCCTATTACTCCACTCTCACACTGACCCGAACACCTCCACTAGGAGTTTCTCACACTCCTGCACATCCCGCTCCCATGCCACCTTTCTCACCCTTCTCATCCTCCTAGTCGCGGGGGACATCTCCCCGAATCCTGGCCCTCCACCACCTCCCTCATCCGCACAACACCCTCCTGCCTCCACGTCCTACCGCAACCCCCGCAACCTAGTATCTGTCCCCCTGCTCCCTAAAATCTCCCCCCCGTTTTCATGTGCACTCCTGAACGCCCGATCGGTGTGCAACAAGGTTACCGCCATCCATGACCTCTTTGTTTCCCGCTCCCTCAACCTCCTAGCGATCACGGAAACCTGGATCCAGCCCACTGACTCTACCTCCCCTGCTGCACTCTCCTATGGAGGTCTCACCTGGACCCACTCACCCAGACCTAACGGTCGTAAAGGTGGTGGGGTTGGTCTGCTCCTGTCACCGCAGAGCACCTTCCGAGTCCTCCCAAACCCCCCCTCCCTATCCTTCTCCTCCTTCGAGGCCCACTGCGTCAGACTATTCTCCCCAACCCCCCTGAAGATTGCGGTGATATACCGGCCTCCTGGATCCATACCCCGCTTCCTGGATGACTTTTCCTCCTGGCTACCCTTCTTCCTCTCCTCTGAGCTACCCACCATCATTCTTGGGGATTTCAACATCCCTGTCAACCTCGACAACCCAGACACAGCCCGTCTCCTCCACTTAACCTCCTCCTTTGCACTTGCACAGTGCATACAATCCACCACCCACTCCGACGGTAATATCCTTGATCTTGTCTTCTCCAACCGCTGCGCTCCCCACAACCTCACTAACACCCCCTTCCCTCTCTCTGACCACAACCTGATTACCTTCTCTATCTCCTCGTCCTCCAACGCCTATCCCTCCAAATGTCACACTACTACCAGCCATAACCTCCGCAACCTTAACCCTGCCCCCCTCCACTCTGCAGCTGATAAACTCCATGACAGCATCCTCCCCGTCGTGCCCCGACTTGGCTATGACTGCCTACAACAACGCGCTGTCAACAGCCCTTGACTCACTAGCGCCTTTAACCACACGCAACATCAGACCCCGACCGCTCCAGCCCTGGCAGACTGATCACACCAAAACCCTCAAACGACACAGTCGTGCCCTGGAGCGACTATGGCGCAAAACAAAATCTCAACAAGCCTTCACCCGCTACAAATCTGCCTTCCGCACCTACACCTCCTCCCTCCACGCAGCCAAACAAGCCTACTTCCTGACCCTCATCAAGACCCTCTCCTCCAACCCTCGCCGACTCTTCTCCACCTTCAACTCTCTACTCTCTCCACCCCCACCCAGCACCTCACTCACCACCCTTGAGATTGCCAATCACTTCAAAAACAAGATTGACACAATTCGCAAGGACATTGCCGCAACTCACACGCCCTCTCACACAGCTACCCCCTCATCCCCCCTCCCCCTCGACATTACCCACAGGGACTTAGTCACTGCTCAAACTCCCTCCAACCCCGTTCCCCCTCACTCAGCTACCCCCCTCATCACCCCTCTCCCACGGCCCCACCACTGCTCTGACCTCCACTTCCACCCCACCCTACATTCCTCATACTGAAGCTCCCCCAACACTCCACGCCTTTGACCTTACTACCATCGAGGAAGTCTCCAAGATCCTCTCTGATGCCCGCCTCACCACCTGCCCCCTCGACCCTATCCCCTCACAATTCCTACGACCTCCCTCCCCCTCCATCCTACGCTCCCTCACCCACATCTTTAATCTCTCCCTCTCCTCCGGCACTTTCCCCTCCCCACTGAAGCATGCACACATCACCCCCATACTTAAAAAGCCCTCCCTGGACCCCAATGACCCGAACAACCTCAGACCCATCTCCCTGCTCCCATTTACATCTAAACTCCTCGAGCGCCTCGTCTACACCCACCTATGCTCTCACCTCAACGACAACAACCTCCTCGATCCCCTACAGTCTGGCTATACCTATAATGCTACCACCTCCCCCTCACTCCCCCTCTCTGTTGGGGTCCCTCAAGGCTCTGTCCTTGGGCCCCTTCTCTTCTCCATCTACACCTCCTCCCTTGGCCAACTCATACACTCTCACAGCTTCAACTACCACCTCTATGCCGATGACACACAAATCTATCTCTCAACCCCCCACCTCACCCCCTCGGTCTCTGCCCGAGTCACACACCTACTGAGCGACATATCAGATTGGATGTCGCTCCACTTCCTTAAACTGAATCTCTCCAAAACCGAGTTTCTTGTCTTCCCCCCAGCCCGAACCCCACCCCCCATTGACTTCTCCATCACATCCAACAACGCCAATATCAAACCCGCTCTGCAGGCCAGAGTACTTGGTGTCATTCTGGACTCCAACCTATCCTTCCAGCCCGAAGTCCAATCTTTAACAAACTCGAGCAGACTCCACCTCCGCAACATCGCCAAAATCCGCACGTTCCTAACCCCAGAAACCACTAAACAGCTCATCCACTCCCTCATCATATCACGACTCGACTACTGCAACTCCCTCCTCACTGGCCTGCCTCGCCGCTGGCTATCCCCGCTTCAGTCGATCCTGAATACGGCTGCCAGACTCATTCACCTTTCCAACCGCTCCGTTTCCGCAACCCTCCTCTGCCAATCCCTCCACTGGCTTCCGATTGCGCAACGGATCAAATTTAAAATCCTAACACTGACGTACAAAGCTGTCCACCATACTGCCCCGAACTACATCACCGACCTAATATCCAAGTACCACCCAGCACGCACACTCCGCTCCTCACAAGACCTCCTTCTCTCTAGTTCCCTGGTCTCCTCCTCCCATGCCCGCCTCCAGGACTTCTCCAGGGTGTCACCCATCCTCTGGAACTCCCTTCCCCAACCCATCAGATTATCACCTACTCTCCTCTCCTTTAGGCGCACCCTGAAAACCCATCTCTTCAGGGAAGCCTACCCCCTGCTAACTTGCCGACCTCCTCCACTCTTCCTACCACTCCATCCCCCACAGCTATCTCCTCCTATACAACTATCCCGTCCTTTCTAGATTGTAAGCTCGAAAGAGCAGGGCCCTCGATCCCCTCATGTTTTGCATTGTATTGGTATTGTTCTGTCACATGTTCTGTCCCCCTTTGTAATGTACAGCGCTGAGTGAACTATTGGCGCTTAATAAATACTGTATAATAATAATAGTTATGCAATACAAAGCTATTTAACAATGCTTCCTAAATAGTAAAAAAAATGTTTTGATAGTTAAAAAAAAATCCTAGCAACACTTACACACACCTCCGTTTAGACTCGCCTCTACGAAGACACGTATAGTCTTCACACACAGCTCAAAGTTTTCTGGTGTAACATGTGCAGCATCCCGAACAATAAAAGATAGAGACTCCACGCTCTTCATGAGAGATTTTGTATCATGTGGGCCAAAGTCCAAACCAATTACTAAACTGTACTGGTTTACTGGAGTGCTGGCACCAGGCTTGCTCATTGCTGCAGACACTTTAGAAGAGTCCACATCCTCCTTTCCGACCTGTGTAGAGAAGACAAACCTTTACATACTAAAAAGTATAAAATGAAGCTTCAATAGTGTGTTGTAAACTGCAAAATGATTTGCTTTACACTTTTAAATGCCAGATAATTTAAGGTAGCAAATTCTAAGGAAAAGTATATTCTGAACTTTTTAAATGTATCCAGATAGAATAGAGTTGTATCACAGAGGACCCTCAATGATAGTTTATTTGTAGTAATTTCCATCCCTCCATTTTCCCATCTACTACCAGCTGAGGGCAACAGTTTTATGGTTTATCCCTTTTTTTCTCTTCCCCTTTCTTCCCTTCTAAGGAATATCCTTTCCCCATAAAATCGAAGATGGAGTCTATTGTGGTGGAGTGCTGGAGGATGACCCAGCCAAGAGAGGGTCCTGTAGTTAGGTTTCAGGGGCTAGTACCCCCTTGGTTAATACCACATTCATTATTGGAATTTGTATTCTATGAATAGTTGCTGGTCTACAGGTATTTTTATTTTATGATGTGATTATCGATGTGTTTGTTAGATATGAATTATATTGAAATGTATACATGGATTTTTATTTATATTCACTGGGTCTCTCCCCAGGAGTTCATAATAAAGATTAAAGTGAAAAAAAAACTTGTATTCAGACACAAAGCTGCTGAAAACACAGCTTCACCAAAAAACATTGAATAGATTATATATCTTTTTTAATTGCTGCAATTGAAAGGGGCATTTCTTCGATGATTTCAGTTAAGCTGTGTCAGCACCTGCCAATATGATATCTGAGCTTCCTGGTTTCACAGGTGGAGTGCATTTTCTAAACACTTCTACAGCAGACAAATCACTACATTGCAGGTCACATAGAAATGTTGAAGTGTTTTAATATATTTTTTTTGTGAAGAAAACTCATATCTGAAGAAATACATAGGGGACCACTAATAATTTCCATGTGGATGTGGTTTATTGGTGTCTATGTAGTCATTGAGATTTGATGTCTATTTATTACAGAGAATGATCGAAGTTCCACAATTGTATGGTTCTCACTGGGACAAAGAATGATGGGAATTCCAATATGCTATAGTTGTCACTGCAATAGGAGGTTAGAAAATATCAATTCTAGTTACATAGGTCTAGGAAGAGATTTCCAGTCACTTCTTGTTGTATCTGTAAGCACTTTAATGCTCTGTACACTCGGCATCGCAAATACAGTAAAACACAGAGCTGCAAAAGCATTTAATACCCGTTTGTTGATGATTTAAAGATGGAGATAATGGTGGCAGGCTCCTCTCTCCTACAATTCTCTTACTTTCCCTTGTACTTCTTTCCTCTGTTTTATTCAAGACCTGGTTGTACAATTTCTGTTACAGCAGACACCTATTTTTGACTATGATCTAACAATGGCCATCATGTCTTGTGAATCTTATCTATACGGCTTTAAAGTGATCTTATTGTTAATTCTGTAAGATTTATGTATTCGTGCTACTCAGTTTGCTAAGTAGGATGGTATTAACCACTTGCCTACCCTTCCTGCCCAGGCCAATTTTCAGCGCTGTCGCACTTTGAACAATTGCGCAGTCATGCAACACTGTACCCATATGAAATTTTTATAATTTTTTTTCACAAAAATAGAGCTTTCTTTTGGCGGTATTTAATAGCCACTGGGTGTTTTAATTTTTGCGCTATAAACAAAAAAAATTAGCAAAAAAGAAAAAAAAAGAAAAAAAAAAGTTTTTCTTTGTTTCTATTATAAAATTTTGCAAACAGGTAATTTTTCTCCTTCACTAATGTACGTTGATGAGGCTGCACTGATGGACACTGATAGGAGGCACTGCTGGGTGGCACCGATGGGCACTGATCATCAGTGCCCTAATGATCAGTGCCGATCACTTCTCTGACAATTGACGGTTTTCGGCAGTACTTTCCTCACATTGTGACAGCATGAGGAAAGTGCAGCCGATAACTGGCAACTGTATTTACCCGGTGATTTGCGGTGTCATTGGACACAGCTAATCACGTGGTAAAAGGCCGCAGTTATTGGCCGTTTACCGTACCACGTGATCAGCTGTGTCCATAGGACACAGTGATCACCGGCAGCGCCGGGTGCGCGCCGCTGCGGGTGTGTTCTGGAATGACGTCTCTGGACGTTGTCCCAGAACCAGACAACCACGCTGTAGCCTTCCTTCGGCTATAGCATGGTAGGGAACTGGTTAATGTTAATAGTGACGACCGCTGGTATGTATTTGATTGTGCATTGCTGGAACACTCTCTTACTATTTACCAAGATCCAATGTAACCCACTGTGCATGTATTTTTCTTATAAATGTTTCAATTAAAAAAAAAATATATATTTTTTTTAATAACAGGTAAAGGTCCCTTACCACTAGCCAACCGCTATTCACCATATCCACATCAGTGACAGATCGGTGCATCTTCGACTGCTTGCTATGCTCCGTATATACCTCAGAGTCTGAGGTGTATCCACGATCCAGACTCACATCAGTCGAGTGGTATGAAGACACTTCACTGTCTGACTGTGCACCTGAACACAGAGATAAAAGTTAAAAAAAAAAAAAACCCACAGAAATATCACATTCAAAACATAAAAGAAATTTAACTGTGATGGACAAACTATGCACCAAGCAAACTCCGAGTAAACTGGTAAAGGCAGCACTCTTTGAAATATGCATCCAGGCCATGCATACAAAAGAAAACATACTAAAATAATTTTACCAAAAACTTGGACATGATCTCTAACTGTTACTGGAAATAAATGACCACTGAAATAAAAAAGCAAACAATCCGCTTGGCAGAAATGCTGGAATGCTAACTTGGCCTTTGTGCTCACAGTGTATATGCAGTCATATAAAATCCCTGAGTTTAGCTCTCCATGTCCCTGTAAAAATATCTCATCCAGAGAGGTTTGAGATATCTATCTAGTTCAGTGGTTCTTAACCTGGGTTCGATCGAACCCCAGGGGTTCGGTGAGTCAGTCTCGAGGGTTCGGCGGAGGTGAAGACCCACACCCGACTCATATGATTCGTGCATTAAATATGCATTAACGGTTTTGTTCATTTTGTGCACCTATGTATAAATATATACCTAAATATATACCTATGTTTTGAATTTTAAAAATCATATTTTATTTTTCCAATTAAGAAGGGTTCGGTGAATGCGCATATGAAACTGGTGGGGTTCAGTACCTCCAACAAGGTTAAGAACCACTGATCTAGTTCAAAACACTTTCACAAAACAAATCACAAACAGTAGTGAGGTCCTGTTGGTGTAGATCAGGGGTCTCCAAACTTTCTAAACAAATGGGTTGGTTACTTTCCTTCACACTTTAGGCAGTCAGACTATGGCCAGTGGGAGTTAATGATGCCCCATTGTTGGCGTGAGTGAAAGATATAGTGCATCATCACTGGTTTCAGTGGGGGGAATGGTGCCCCATCATAGTTGTCAGTGGGGGGAATTGTGCCCCACTATTGGTATCAGTGGGAGGAATACTTTTCCGAGGACTGGATAAAGGCAAACAAAAGGGCCACATCTGGTCCCCAAGCCACAGTTTGGAGACCACTGGTCTAGATTATCCGACTGTATGAAAATAATTTAAAGCAGCATTTATTAAATCAGAATGTACCCCTTTAAAAAGCCACAGTTTAGAAATACATTTATGTTTTGAGATGACAGAAAACCCTTACCGACATCCAGCAAGTTATGTTGAATTTCCTGTACCTTTAAGCAGACACCCTTTTGAACCATTATAAAGATAATGCTACTGGTATGAGTGGCTAAGAAGCAAAGAGTTTATTGGACTACACTTGTTAAAATTTTAGATTTGATATACCATTTAACAAATTAATCGAATAATGAAAAAATACTGTTTATGGATTTCACCAAGTTACAGAATACATAGAATGGTTAACCACTTAACCATTTTTCAGTTTTCTGTGCTGTGCTTATTTGACTGACAAGTATGTAGGCATGCATCACTGTACCCAAATGAGTTTTATATCCTGTTTGAGACAGAGTGGTATTTAATGAGGGCTGAATTTATTTCTCTTTACTATAAAATGGAAAAAAAGAGCAAAATATCCTGAGAAAAATAACGATTTCCCTTACTTTGTGTTAAAATAAAAATGACAAGACAGTACAAACCCCCAAATTGACTCCTCTTTGAAAGTATATACCCAAACACGATCTCTTTCTGCCAGAATTTTTTCAGAAATAAACATACTTGGGTTTAAAAACAGAACCTGGTGCAATAACATATTATTTATACAGGTCATCCAGAGGGATCAGGAGGGTGCTTTAATTTGCAATCCATATCATATTTACTTGAAATACTATATCCCCACCTCTTATATTATTTTTACATTTGTATAATATTAACATAAAACAGGGTTAGTAAATTAAATCTACATGTAACAACAAATTTCAGCTACTTTTATGCTGATATTTGAAGTGCACACCTTCACCAATAGATGGCACCAATAAACCATATTAATTCTTACAAATCATTCAGGTAATAAATATGGGATTTACAAAATGTAAGGATGTCACCCTCATCCTTGATCTACAATTTACAAAAGCTAAAACCAGAATGCAACTTGAATTTAAATTCCAGGCTGTCCAACTGTTCTGAGTCAGTGATTCACTACATAGTAAAGTATACGGAGGACAGCCTCAAGGTGTGTACATTTAAAAACAAAGTTGTCAGCTACAGTGCTTATATTTCTACCCTGACAGGTTGCCTTCAACATATGGCCCTGTGAACTTAACATATTTAGAGACACAATTAACCTCATGTGTGATTGGCACAAAGATGAGTGGTTATATTTTTATGATTTTAGAACAAAATATTTTGAGTAGCTTTTTTTACAGATATGGCAATGTCAGAATATTTTTCTCAGATGGACACTTAAAGTGGTTGTAAATGTAAAATGTTTTTCTTTCACCTTAAAGTGTTACTAAAGCCACAACATTAAAATCAGTCTATATATGCAGTAAAGAATGCTTGCTATACTCATTATGGAACCTAAGGGGTTAATCCTCTGCATAGTGTAATAGGGCTGCTTGATCCTGACTTCTCTGATCCTCCGCCTTCTTCCAGTCCCCCCCCTCTTATTTCCTGATGAGAGTATGGAGTCACTCTGTAAATGCTCAGTTTGGCGTGTATTGCTAGAGAGGTTTTTTTTTCTTTGGGAAAGTGCATGTGATCAGCACAGGGCCAATCATCACTGTCCAGACAGAGGTCAGGGGTTCTGCATCCTGCTAGAGCAAAACAAAAACTCCTCCTACAAGCTTTAACATGTGCTCTGCTGGACACTGATAGAAGTCACAAGAGTGCTCTAACTGCTGTTGAGAAAATTAATTTAGCAGTTTAGATTTACTAAAATAATTGCACTTTCATGTTCTGTGTACTGTGGGAGACCAAATATAGTGGATGTAGGGTCCTGGGTGTAGTAACACTTTAATGCATTCTCTGCATTAAGGTAAAAATGTTTCAATAGTAGGCTCCCCAGTCTGCCCCTTAAAAGAGAAATATGGGGTAAAGAAAAAAAAAACAAAAAAAATAAACTCACCTAGGTGGATAAGGAATTGATCCCAGCTACATGTGTCCCCCACTGCATCTAAAACGGAGTACTGAGTGATCAAAGACCACTGGTCGCTTGGTTCTCAGTCTTCAGAGAGGCAGTGACTGCCAGCCACCAGCTCTCTGCTCCTCCAGTGCTCACTGGAGCACTCAGGTGTGGAGGGGGTGGGAGCCTAGTTCAGGCTCTTAGTGGCTCACTGACATTCTGAGTCAGCTGCCAGTCCAGGCATTTGGGTGGATCCCAACTGTAAATACGGTATCTTTCCTTTGCACAGTAACATCAGTTTTAGCCCGCTGTTGGCTGAAAACCAGTCACAGGAGTGCAGAACGAACTGCACTCCTGTGATCTATAGAAGTATGGCCAAAAGCGGTTTGGATATACTTCTCCTTTAAACACTTATCCGGGTCTGGGTGCAGCGTTGCATGACTGCGCAATTGTCAGTTAAAGTAATGCAGTGCCTTAACGCAAAAAATGGCCTGGTCAGGAAGGGGGGAAAATCCTCTGGAGGGCAAGTGGTTAAATAAGCGGATATTCTATATTTAATATGCGGTTCAGTAACGGTACTCCAAAACCCAAGTGACCTGATGACACGGTTGCCTCCTGAGATTACACCTCACAGCAGTACAGCATTCCCCCATTAGATTCAATGCAGCAAGCACGGAGCACTGTGCAACATTTAAAAACACTGCTCTTTAATGATCTTATGGCCTATAAAGGTTATTGACCGAAAAAAGAAACCTATATAGCGCAGGACTACTTTCAGTGGTATTTGATTACCTGTGCGGTTTTTATTTTTGGCGCTAAAGAAAAAAAAAATTTTGAGAAAAAACACCAATATTTTTGACTTTTTGTTATTAAACATGTCCAGTAAAAAATTAAAATCAAATTTTGTCATAAATTTAGGCCAAAATGTATTCTGCTACATGACCCTACAAAACCCCACTACGTGTAAATTAATTGGTTTACATGAAAGATATAGTGTTTACAAATGGCAGTAAAGATACTGGAAATTTTTTTTGTTTGTTTTTTATTTTTTACTAGAAATGGCAGCAATCAGTGACTTATAGGAGGGACTGCGGCGGGAATTCTGACACTGGGGGAAACAGACTTGGTGTCACTGACATCCCCAGTGACACCAATACAGTGATCAGTGCTAAAAAAAACAACAAGAAAAAACCAAACAAAAACGAAAAAAAACACTGGACACTGTACTAATAGCATTGTGCAGAAAGGGGTTAACATGGGAGGCGATCAAAGGGTTAACTGTGTGCGGTTTCATTATAAGCTGTGTCCATATGCTTCACTGTAATGTGCACAGCCATCCAAAGCAGTGTGCATGAGCTGACAGGGAGGAGAACTGCTTTGTTTACAAACAGTTCTCCTCCCTGTCGGAGATGTTCTGCAATCACTGGGTGCCAGAGAGTAATCACATGCCGGGACCCAGTGACTGACAGCCTGCGAATGGCGGCACGGGTAGGGCACAAGCGCTCCCTACCCGGAGGTGTAAAATCACGTATATATACGTGATATTGTGCACCGGTGCCATGCTGTAGCAGTATATCTGCTATAAGGCAGTCGGGAAGTGGTTAATGTGACCTATAAACCGTACAACTCAATTGAAAAACAAACTGAAATCTTTTTTCTTGGGGGGGGGGGGAGTAAACATAAAAAAACTAAAATAATGTGGTTGCATAATTGTGCACACCCTCTGTAGCTGTGTTCAGAATTAAGCAATCACATTAATAATCATGTTAAATAGGACTCAGTACACACCTGCCATCATTTAAAGTGCCTCTGATAACTGTAGTCTTCATATGTCTGGGCTATGGGGTAGAGTGGCAAGACGGAAGCCTTTTCTTACAAAGAAAAACATCCAAGCCTGGCTAAACTTGGGCCTTAGTCAAGGTAGAGGGAATTATGAACAGTTCCAAACACCAGTCAATATTGGCACATAACCTTCAGGTTTCTGCTAGAAAGCTGAACATGAAGAGGAACTTCATCTTTCAGCAGGACAACGACGCAAAGCATACATCCAAATCAACAAAGGAATGGCTTTACCAGAAAAATATTAAAGTTTTGGAATGGCCCAGCCAGAGCCCAGACCTGAATCCAATCGAAAATCTGTGGGGTGATCTGAAGAGGGCTGTGCACAGGAGAAGCACTCGCAATCTGACAGATTTGGAGTGTTTTTGCAAGGAAGAATGGGCAAATATTGGCAAGTCAAGATGTGCCATGCTGATAGACTCATATTCAAAAAGACTGAGTGCTGGAAGGTGCTTCCGCAAAGTATTAGTTTAAGGGTGTGCACAGTTATGCAACCATATTATTTTAGCTTTTTATTTTTCCTTCCACCTAAAAGATTTCAGTTTGATGTCCAACTGAGTTGTACAGTTTATAGGTTACATTAAAGGTGAAAAATGTTCTGAAATTATTTACCTTGGCCTCATTTTTATACATCACAGAAACCTGATATTTTAACAGGGCCGTGTAGACTTTTTATATCCAGTGTGCGTGTGTGTTTATCGATATATTTTCCTATAAGCTCTTAGCCACATCACTATCTATGATATAAAATACACAGTGGCCACATTTTAGAAGGTGGTTAATATGCAGAGCAGATGATCCTGTTTAATTTCACTAATGTACTTAAACAAGATATTTGTTTTCCTCATCTGTCCTTCATTGTAATCAGGCACAGCATAAAACAGCTGCTTATCTCTGAAAGGCATAGGATTTCATTAGTGCACATTCTCCATGTACCTGTGTCATTATCGCTCCTGGTTGTCACCTGCAGGGCAGGTGGAGGCTTCACTCCTGCACCAATACACTCCAGCAGGCAAAACAGTGTATACCAATCATTGCTAGAGTGGATGTTGGCAGCATTGGTCTTCAACAGTTCATGAAGGCCGAAAGCAACTTGGCGGCTTACTCGGGAAAGGACACTTGGTTTCATCATTAGCAGAATGCGAAGGGAAAGGAGAACCTGTAGAAATATAAAGTAGAATGTGTGCTAAGTTTGTAAAGCCATTCAGGATGTATTACTGCACTTGAGCAAATGTCACTCTTACAAAATGTACACAGACAAGCTAGATGCAGAAACGTATACAGAGCATGTATCATCATGCCTGCATGAACATGGTATACCAAATACTGTTCCAGTACAGGGAAGAAAAGGGGGGGTACATCAGGAATAACAATCAAAGCAAGTTCAGCCAGACAACAAATCCGAAATTAATTTCAATAGAGAGAAAAGTACTTTTTCACACCAGACGTGTGTACTAAAGCAGGTTGGCTGAAAACATTTCCTCTGGTCGCAGTTTCTATGGTCTGCTAGGCACTCAGTTTTGACTAATTTGTATAAAGGGCCTTAGTTCTCTCCGATGTCTAATGTATAATGCATTTATGCTGACCTAAGCAACTTATTTTATTCTGCATATGTTAAAGTGGACGTTAACTGTATCCGAGCACCACAAACTGAAAACGAGATTTAATTCATTTTAAATATCCAAAGCAAACGCATCTATTCATCCATGCTTTATTTTGCTGAGATATCACTTTGAAAAACACCCTCTAGCATTTCTATCAGCAGCCATCTTGAGTAAGAGCAGATTTTTCTTGTAGCATTTACTTCCTGGAATCCATCTGCCAATGGCTGAGGCATGGAGGCAGGTGGGTGTGCTTAGCTGAAAAAACCTCCTCCCCTCCTCCAGATTTAAGAAAGAAAAATGCCCATGAAGACTCATGGGGCATAATACATCATTTTGGTGTAGGTCAAAAACCCGGAGACAACTGAATATGAAAAAAAGGTTTAAAAACACAAGTAAATATAATATCCCTTCCTATCTATTGTACTTACTAATGCCAGCAGCATAAAGATTAAAAATAGATGATTTAAATAAAAAAGAAAGCTTTCCAGTTGGCTGCTACAGGAAAATTACAACATTATTACTTCAGTCATTTCTCATACATTAAGAACTCTGCATTTAACTATACTGTGCAGTTACAGTGGGGATCGAAAGTTTGGGCACCCCAGCTAAAAATTTGTATTAATGTGCATAAAGAAGCCAAGGAAAGATGGAAAAATCTCCAAAAGGCATCAAATTACAGATTAGACATTCTTATATGTCAACAAAAGTTAGATTTTATTTCCATCATTTACACTTTCAAAATAACAGAAAACAAAAAAATGGCGTCTGCAAAAGTTTGGGCACCCTGCAGAGTTAATATCTTGTACTGCCCCCTTTGGCAAGTATCACAGCTTGTAAACGCTTTTTGTAGCCAGCCAAGAGTCTTTCAATTCTTGTTTGAGGTATCTTTGCCCATTCTTCCTTACAAAAGTCTTCCAGTTCTTTGAGATTTCTGGGCTGTGTCACGCACTGCTCTTTTAAGGTCTATCCATAGATTTTCAATTACCGTATTTTCCGGCGTATAAGACGACTTTTTGACCCTTGAAAATCTTCTCAAAAGTCGGGGGTCGTCTTATACGCCGGTATACGGCATGCTGACACTTTTTAGGGGGGCGGTGCGGTGCCGCCGCCGCCCCCCCCTTCCAACGGAAGTGAAACTAAGTACAGGGGTGGACAGGGGCTTCTGTTTCTTACCTGGCTCCGGTCCCACGACGATCCGGTCCAGGAAGCGCAGCTGCTCCTTCCTTCAGTTCGGCCACTGGATGTTCGTGCGGCTGCTCGGCTCCGCCTCCTCACCGGTGATTGGCCGCCAGAACTGTAGCTCAGGAAAGGCACACAGGCGACCAATCCCCGGGGAGGAGGCGGAGCCGAGCGGCCCCGCGAAAATCAAGTGAAGATAAGTGTGCCGTGCACAGGTGCTGCTGCAACCATATATGCTTGCTGCAGCAGCACCATACTGAACAGGGGTCAGCAAGTGTCAGTGGGAGGAATAGTGCCCCATCATTGGTGTCACTGATACCAATGATGGGGCATTATTCCTCCCACTGACACCAACGATGGGACACTATTCCCCCCCCCCCACCGACACCAATGATGGGACACTATTCCACCCCCCACTGACACCAATGATGGGGCACGATTCCTCACACTGACACCAATGATGGGGCACTATTTCTCCCACTGACACCAATGATGGGGCACTATTCCTCCCACTGACACCAATGATGGGGTGCTATTCCTCCCACTGACACCAATGATGGGACGCTATTCCTCCCACTGACACCAATGATGGGACGCTATTCCTCCCACTGACACCAATGATGGGACGCTATTCCTCCCACTGACACCAATGATGGGGTGCTATTCCTCCCACTGACACCAATGATGGGGTGCTATTCCTCCCACTGACACCAATGATGGGGTGCTATTCCTCCCACTGACACCAATGATGGGGTGCTATTCCTCCCACTGACACCAATGATGGGGTGCTATTCCTCCCACTGACACCAATGATGGGGTGCTATTCCTCCCACTGACACCAATGATGGGGTGCTATTCCTCCCACTGACACCAATGATGGGGTGCTATTCCTCCCACTGACACCAATGATGGGACACTATTCCTCCCACTGACACCAATGATGGGACGCTATTCCTCCCACTGACACCAATGATGGGGTGCTATTCCTCCCACTGACACCAATGATGGGGTGCTATTCCTCCCACTGACACCAATGACTGGGCACTATTCCTCCCACTGATACTAATGATGGGGCACGATTCTTCCCATTGGTGTGCATTGGAAGAGGGGTAGTCTTATACGGCGAGTATAGCCCAAACACTACATTTTAACAGGAAAAGTAGGGGGGTCGTCTTATACGCCGGAAAATACGGTATGTTGAGGTCAGGAGATTGTGAAGGCCATGGCAAAACCTTCAGTTTACGCCTCTTGATGTAATCCCCCGTGGATTTCGAGGTGTGTTTAGGATCATTATCCATTTGTAGAAGCCATCCTCTCTTTAACTTCAGCTTTTTCACAGATGGCATCAAGTTACCATCCAAAATTTGCTGAAATTTTATTGAATCCATTTTTCCTTCTACTCGTGAGATGTTCCCTGTGCCACTGGCTGGAACAAAACCCCAAAGCATGATTGATCCAACCCCATGCTTAACAGTTGGACAGAGGTTCTTTTCATTAAATTCTGTGCCCCTTCTTCTCCAAATGTACCTTTGCTCATTCCGGCCAAAAAGTTAAATTTTAACCTCATCGGTCCACAGAACTTGTTTCCAAAATGCATCAGCTTGTCTATATGTTCATTTGCAAAGTTCAAACGATGATTTTTGTGGTGAGGACGTAGAAGAGGTTTTCTTCTGATGACTCTTCCATGAAGACTATATTTGTACAAGTCCACAACTCCAGTGTCTGCCAGATCTTTCTGGAGGGATCGTGCAGTCAAACGTGGGTTTTGAATTGTTTTTCTCACAATCCTGCCAGCTGTTCTGTCTGATATTTCTCTTGGTCTTCCAGATCTTGCTTTAACTTCCACTATTCCTGATGACTGCCATTTCTTAATTACATTCCGAACAGAGGATATTGACATCTGAAAACGCTTTGCTATCTTCTTATAGCCTTCTCCAGCTTTGTGAGTGTCAACTATTTTCAGTTTCAGTTTTCTAGACAACTGCTTAGAAGAACCCATGGTGCTGATTGTTGAGGCAAGGTCAGATGAGTCTGGGCATTTAAAACCTTTGAGATTGACATAACCTGGTCTTCCCAGATGATGATTGAGAACAATCCATGACACTGGCAGGTCTCAGCTTTCCAAAGGGGGCAGTGCATGCTATAAATTCTGCAGGGTGCCCAAACTTTTGCAGACACCATTTTTTTGTTTTCTGTTAGTTTGAAAGTGTAAATGATGGAAATAAAATCTAACTTTTGTTGACATATTATAAGAATGTCTAATCTGTAATTTTATGCCTTTTGGAGATTTTTCCATCTTTCCCTGGCTTCTTTATGCACATTAATGCAAATTTTTAGCTGGGGTGCCCAAACTTTCGATCCCCACTGTATGGGGATCAAAAGCTTGTTCACAACAAACTTTCAACAAATATACTAATTAATACTAATTTACATCTTGCATACATGTTATTCCTTTCTATTACTTTTAAAAAATATCTGCTCATTATGTTTTCATTATGCTGATTTTGTATACTGCATGAATTATTCGACATTTTTAAAATATGTCATTTTAGGTCTGTAAAGACATATGATAAAAGTACAAGTGTATGGAGATACCTGTGCACTGATGTCATCACGCCGTAAAAGTCTAATAGCCAGTCGTAGCAGTCCAACCACAGCACGTTCAACAAGGAAGCAGAACTCCATTGCATGAGCGCAAAGATGGTAAAGGTGATCACGCACAACTTGCCATACACAACCAACACGGTCTCTTCATAGTGAAAAAAAAACAAAAAACATGGGAAGCATGTCAGTAAACATAGCTATTAAAATAGCATGTCTGTATAGCCACAGGTTTTATATCCTTCCAACTACAATACATAGTCCGACGTCATGCGGACTATCACAGATATTTTCAAGCGAAGATCTGCTATATCTCCAGTGGTATCAATCTAGAACTTGCCTGCTGTATTTACAATGTGCAGGCCAGAAAAAAAAAATGGCAATAGGCAGTATTTGCAGGAAAGGAGTTTGGAGGTTATGACAACAAGGGCAGTATGTGCAGAAAAGGAGTGCTGCAGGGTATGACAGCAAGCTTCATGTTCAGAGAGGAGTGAAGAGGACAGACAGCGACCAGATTGTGCAGTAAAAAAATGCAGTGTCACAGCAAACAGTGTGGGCAGTAGCAATGTAGACAGTATATCCAGTGTGCAGGAGAGGACTGCAGAGGGTATAGTATGGTAAGTCATGCGAAGGAGAGAAGTGTGGAGGTTATGACATGGCGCAGTATATGTAAAAGAGGAGTGTGGAGGGTATGACAGGAGAATGAATGTGCAGAGGTGTGAAGAGTATGACAGGAGGAGGTATGTACAAGAGTGGTTCAGAAGGGTATTAAAAGAACAGTTTGTCTTTGACTCTCAAATGTTGGTTATTGATCTTTCCATACTTAGGAACAAAATGATTTTTGTGTCTCATGAATACATTTGTTAGCTTTAAAGCTGTTTAGAGGTTGAGAGGCAAAGTGCAAACACTGACACCAAAGGCACAGGATCTTTTTAAACATTAAAAAAATATAAAAGACTTCACAGAAAAGAACACCCCCCATACTGTACAAAAAAAGCTGGGATGCTGTGTAAAATCTACAAGAAAACAGAACACAATATCTGCAAATCTTGTTAACCCATATGTTATTCACAATAAACTTATCAAATGTTTAAATTGAGAAAATGTACCATTTTAAGACAAAAACGAAGGTCATTTTTAAATTGATGGCAGCAACAGGTTTCAAAAAATTTGACACAGGGCAACAAAAAGCGGATAGTGGTACTAACAAGAAAGGAACATTTTGCAACCACAAAAGGTTAATTGGCAACAGGGCAGTAACATGATTGGGTATTAAAAGAGCATCTTAGTGTCTAAGAAGTAAAGATGGGCAGAGGCTCACCAATCTGTGAAAAACTGCACAAAAAAAAAAATGGTCGAACAATATCAGAATAATGCTCCTCCACGTAAAATTGCAAACACAAAAAATGTCATCACCCACAGTACATAATATCAAAAGATTCTGAGAATCTGGAGAAATCTCTGTACACAAGGGACAACACCAAAACGCAATATTGGATGCTCAAGATCTTTGTGCCCTCAGACAGCACTGCATTAAAATATAGGCATGATTCTATAACAGACATCACTAAATGGGCTCATGAATACTTCCAAAAATTTGCCGTGCCATCCAAAAATGCAAGGTAAAGCTCTATCATGCAAAGAAGAAGCCATTTCTGAACATGATCCAGAAATGACGGCCCTGTCCCAACCTTTTTGAGATATGTTGCTGCCAACAATTTTAAAAATACCTTATTTTTTTGTTAAAATGGTACATTTTCTCAGTTTAAATATTTCATAAGTTTTCCATTTTCTATTATGGGTAAAATATGGGTTTATGAGATTTGCAAATCATTGAATTCGGTTTTTATGTAGATTTTACACAAGATTGTACTACATGCCTGCAAATAATTATATGCCTAGCTAAACCATGACTTTTACATAGCACCTGTTTTCTAGAATAATTCTCAGCAACATCTCCAGGCAGAAAGCAGCATCTTCTTCATCATATGTTTCTTCATCTGGAGTCACAGATATCAAAGCCTGAATAAAAAGAAACACATTCCTGTGTAGAAATACAGTAGACACAGGTAGTGCACACACACGCTACATCACAAAACCTTTTCATTTTGTTTTTTGAGAAATACTTTTGTGTCATCGGTTTCACAGACAAACTGCCCAAACACTGAGAAGGAGCAAACACATTCACATTTCTGATCATCCCTGATCATGCATATGAATAGGAGCAAGCTTCACAAAACTTAACCAAGCTGACGAACTGTGAAGAACCACCTCAGTGTGAGACAAACAAATATCGAAAAAAGCAATCTCTTGAGCAGGTTCATGTTAAGTGAAAACCTGGACAAAATCATCAATCAAGGGGTGGGTGTGACAATGCTTTTTGGGATTTTAATGGATCTTCAGGGCTAGATCTGTTTTTTTTTTTTTTTTTTTTTTTTACAAATTTATAATGGTAGGTTACTTGGAATCACAGGGAACAGGGGTTGCAAATAAACAGTACAACTGTTGCATAGATTTTGGTAAATGAGCTGCAGCCTAATTTGCATCTAATTATTTCACTCATTTGTTTGATAATTGACCACTTCTGCAATGACTGATAATGTAGATAGCCTACAGTACACATCTGTACAGGCAACACACGTGTACTGGTAATTGTACAGCACACAGAAAACCGTACAGGATAAAAACAGTACTAAACCTAAAAACAAACTGTATATATTGAAGCTTACTAATGCTTAAAGTGGTTACACGTGCCATATGCCCATATAAAGTGTATTTGCCTCAATCCAGTGCACCTAGTGTGGATATTTGCTGCTCTCGCCTTCCCCTACATCTGTCTCCAAGCAATCAATGGTGACCCCCACCCCCCAACACATAACAGGTGATTGACAGGTTCAGATATGCATGTTTCCCAGTGAGCCTGTGTATGGGGGCGAGATGTCTATTCTCTCTACTCAAATTACATTCACTTCTCTTCTGTGCAGTGTGTGATGTCAGCTCCCTGACTTCTGGAAGCTGAGATATACCGTCTGATCTTCATACTTTGAAATGGTTTGTAGGAGGCAGGGCTGCAGATAAACAGTTACAGCATATGTAAGAGGATATACTTCATTCACTCTGTATCTGTGAGGCTAGTCACTTAGATGGGCTCATGTAAGGGTTTATTAATACCTTTAAATGTGGTGGCTGCATTGGTATTCTTTTTTAGGCTTTTTTCCTATATTTTCACCTAGTGATCCAACCAATAACACACATTCTCGGTTTTAAGATGTCCATAGACGTATTGAAATTTGTCCGGTTCAGCAGGAACTGGATAAATTTCAATCCATCCATGGGCAAGCCGGTTTTACTGGAGTCGATCAATTGACTTCAGTACAACCGGCCTGTCAGGCTTTTTCCCCCCCATACGATCACTGTCACTGGCTATAACCTTCAACAGTGATCATTGTATTCTGACAGCAGGGAAAACTCCCACTGTCAGAATACAATAGTGCAGTGGAGGGATTCCACCCATCAACACTGACTGTGTTGATGGCAAAATGGAGCAATTTTCTTTCCTTCAACCATGTTGCATACTGTATAGCTAGACGTAAGGTGGATCCACTCTGGATGGAGGCACAACGGAGACACCTTTGAACAGCAGAACTGACAACCTGTGGAGCGGGTAGTGTTAGATTCACTAGCAGATTTAGATGGACTTGACTAGCAAATTAAAGCTGAACTTTTGATTTGATCACCAGGTGAAAGTAAAATAAAAAATAGCCTAAGGCTATTTTCACATTGCTATGTTGCAAAAACACGGTAAAAAAAACACACATGCATTTCTTTAATGACAAATCACAGGTCAGTTAGGTCCCACAATGTCTCACCTGCCCTTCATTGAGGCGAACAGAGGATTGTGTAGGAAAATTTTTATCAAAAACTTCATTACATTTGCTTATATGATGCCATAATTTGAATGAAACATGTTGTGGAATGCATCCTTAGCTTACATTAATCATCCCCCTCAAAGACAGGTATACTGTTGACTAGTGGCACTTCTGTGCTCTGATCCCAGAAAAGTTAAAGCAGTTAATGATCAGGAGATGTTTTAAAGTGTTAACAGAGGCTTCAGGAATGTGCCAATGTAAATCTTTACCTACCTTCATTAATTCTTGCAAGGATTCCAGCTGGAGAAATTTGCTCTCTGTAATGAGTTTCTCTGGATCACATAACTATGGCAAAAAGGTTGCAAAAGTAGAAAAATGCATAATCAGTAAGACCACAGTTATATTTGCAAGCTAGTTCTTTAACGGTTTTTCTACCATGGAATGGTTAACAACGATGAAGTGGTGGAATGTTAAAGAAGAACTCCGTGATAGGGAAAAAAAAAATCACCCACTAGTACACACCCTTACACAAAACACTAAACCGTTAGACTTTTTTCCTAAATGGTAAGAGTGTTCAAAATGTTAATTGAATTTTCATGACCTTATCTCTGTAATTCAAAAGATAACAGCATCTTCTCTGCCAAGGAGGAGGTGTAACAGCAGGAAATACATCATATCCTCTACACTCTCTCTGCAGTAAAACTACAGCTCCCAACAACCACAAGGAATTGTAGTGAATGTGGGCGGGTACACAAGGCCTGTTCATGTTGAATGTGTTAGAGTCTAAGTCCGCCCACCACTGCAAGAGGGGCTGAATTCCATTGCTACTTCCTGGAGAAAGAACTACAGATGTGCCAAGACCAGTGGCTGGGGGAATAGGAGGCACAGTAGTCATTGGTTTTACAAACAGGAAACCAAAAAGAACTAACGGTTTGATTTGAAAATGAACAGGCTATTTCAGAACAACTACTGAGTGAACCAGTAGATGGATGACATTCAGTCAAGGTAGAAAGTCAGCAAAAAGGACATGTAAAGAAGTTATTGCCCACAGTTCTGCTTTAAATAACCTAGCGTCATTTTTGGGCATGACTGGATGAAGCGATGTCGGGCAGCTGTTATCGGATGGCACTCAGTTCACAGACACAATGTACTGAGCTGATCCAAGTAGCTCTGTACCATTTTTGATCACTGATGATCAACTACAGTGATCACAAATGGAAATGTAGAAAAAATTAATATACTGTTGATCCATCTCCTTCCTGTTTCAATAGAGAAAGGAGAAGAACTGTAATAATTGTTGAACGGAAAATGAATTAATAAATCATCAGCAGCTAATTTATTGTGAGGAAATCTTCACTGACTGGGGGAACTTTTTTTTTTTACCCTTTAAACTCCCCTCCTTCTCCTGTACATCTGATCTTTAGCTTGTGTCTGAGTATGAACTGTATATTAACCCCTTTACCTCTTCATCTTTATCCTACTGCTGTATATGGCCTGTACATTTAATATATCTAATGCGCTATTACCAATATTCATGTTTCAACCCATTCAATAGCAGCATGTTTCTTCATTTGCAATAGCTTATGGCGAAAAATTAGATCACCGGTCTACTATCCAAAAAAAGGTAATTTTGGAGGTTTTTGAACAGTCCTGTTTCATTTCCGAAAATAAGAAAAACAGTGTTCATTTCAAAATCTTTGGCCTTTTTATAGTAAAACAAACACCCTGCTGCAATTAAAGACCATTTATAGAAAGCTCCATCTGTCTCAAAAAATAAAATACATTTGGATACAGTGTTGCATAAGTGAGTAAAGCACCCCATAGTTTATCCATTTGGGCTCTGGAAGGTTTTACCCTCTTCATGACCAAGCCATTTTTTGTTATTTAGCACTGTACTACTTTAACTGGTAATTATGGTGGATATAGAAAAAGTCTACACACCCCTGTTAAAATGTCAGGTTTCTGTGATGTAAAAAAATGAGACAAAGATAAATCATTTCAGAACTTTTTCCAACTTTAATGTGACCTATAAACTGAACAACTCAATTGAAAAACAAACTGAATTCTTTTTTTTTTTTTTTTTTTTTTTTTTTAAGAGGGGGAATGGGGAGTAAACATAAAAAACTAAAACAATGTGGTTGCATAAGTGTGCACACCCTCTTATAACTGGGGATGTATGTTTAGAATTCAGCAATCACATTCAAAATCATGTTAAATAGGAGTCAGTACACATTTACCATCATTTAAAGTGCAAAAACCATGGTATGCAGACAGCTTCCAAACCATCAGAGGGATCTCATTCATCAGAAGAAGGGTACAAAAGAATTTCCAAGGCATTAGATATACCATGGAACACAGTGAAGACAGTCATCATCAAGAGGAGAAAATATGGCGCAAACAGTGACATTACCAAAAACTGGACGTCCCTCCAAAATTGATGAAAAGACGAGAAGAAAACTGGTCTGGGAGGCTGCCAAGAGCCCTACAGAAACATTAAAGGAGCTGCAGGAATATCTGGCAAGAATACTGGCTGTGTGGTACATGTGACAACAATCTCCGTATTCTTCATATGTTTGGGCTATCGGGTAGAGTGGCAAGACGGAAGACTTTTCTTATGAAGAAAAACATCCAAGCCAGTCTAAATTTTGCAAAAACACATCTGAAGTCTCCCAGAAGCATGTGGGAAAATGTGTTTTGGTCTGATGAAACCAAGGTTGAACTTTTTGGCCATAATTCCAAAAGATACGTTTGGCGCAAAAACAACACCACCTCACCAAAAGAACACCATACCCACAGTGAAGCATGGTGGTGGCAGCATCATGCTTTGGGGCTGTTTTTCTTGAGCTGGAACTTGGGCCTTAGTCAAGGTAGCGGGATATATGAACAGTTCAAAATACCAGTCAATATTGGTACAAAACCTTCAGGCTTCTGCTAGAAAGCTAAACATGAAGAGGAACTTCATCTTTCAGCATGACAACGACCCAAAGCATACATCCAAATCAACAAAGGAGTGACTTCACTAGAAGATTAAAGTTTTGGAATGGCCCAGCCAGAGCCCAGACCTGAATCCGATCGAACATCTGTGGGGTGATCTGAAGAGGGAAGAGGAGATGCACTCACAATCTGACAGATCTGGAGTGTTTTTGCAAGGAAGAGTGAGCAAATATTGCCAAGTCAAGATGTGCCATGATGATAGACTCATACCCAAAAAGACTGAGTGCTGTAATAAAATCAAATGCTGCTTCAACAAATAATTAGGGTGTGCACACTTATGCAACCATATTTTAGTTTTTTTTATTTTCTTCCCTACTTCCCTCCACCTAAAAGATTTCAGTTTGTGGTTCAACTGAGTTGTACAGTTTATAGGTTTCATTAAAGGTGGAAGAAGTTCTGAAATGATTTATCTTTGTCTCATTTTTTTACATCACAGAAACCTGACATTTTAAGAGGGCCATTGAGTCCACCCACTGCCATCAATCACAAGGTAGGAAGACTTCATGGGGAACTAGTCAAACATCCACATTAGACTCCACCCCTGTCAAAATTCAGCTCTGCTTCACTGGGTGCTAGGATGCTGTGGCCTGTTTACCATCAACCAACGAATTTGGCTGGCCTGCCTCTATGAATTAAATTACCACAAACTGGCAGCAATTCTTTATGAATTTGTAGAAGCCAGATCTACATAATGTGAAAGTTGCACACACACACACATACCAAAAAAAAAAAAAACAAAAAAGAAAAAAAAAAAGAAGAACTACCTACATCTTTTGTACATGTTGGAACAGTTAAAGAAAACTGACGCAACCCATTTATGAATTATGTGCAGGACTTTCTAATGAGCCTGTATTGCCAAAAAGTGTCACAAACACTTTACTGAACTGCCCTCATCATGTGCGTATATGACCCACCTTTATACACTCCAATGCTAGTTTCTTCGATTCTTGGTTTTCAGTAGGTCCTCTCAGACTTGACTGCTCAGTGGCACTCAGGGTTAGCCAGCTGACAAAACTCAGGACAGATGACTCCCCACTAAAAAAAAAAAAAAAAAAGTTGAACTCAAGCACACTTTTAAAAGAGCACTATGGTTCTGACAAACATTACTAACTGCACTACTGTTTATAAATGTCCATAGACATTAGAGAAAGGTTGGATTTGCAAGCATAGTCTGATTACTCTAGGTTTGCTGGTAGGTTAAAACAAGTAAGGGATAGGAAAATAAGAATGCTACCCTTTGCTGAAAAGGCTTGCTGCCTGGCTCTCAATCATACAAATACTTTTATATATTTTACTCACTGACTCAGACAGATATATAGACCAGGAGTCAGAGAAAAATCAGAAATCCTTATCTGAACACTTATTTCAGGTCTGTAACTCAAAATATTGCTCCTTTTGGATCAGAACAGTCAGCTAACTTTAATGTTTAAAAGATAAAGTGTCTACAATGGCAGCCTCCATGTTTCTCTTATAACAGGTTTACATTAAACTATGCAGAAGGGAGGGAAGGCATTCACAGACCTTTCAGTGCCAGATTAGAGGAAAACAATTAAACAAGAATTTTTTTTATAGCAGCTTCCCAGCTGGCAGTATGTGCTGCTTGAAATCATTGCCCAACTCAGACAATAACAGCCTGATTAGGCATTTTTCATCTAAATTTTGATGCTACCTTAATTTAGTAGAACAATGCAGAAAATATATTCATTATGCCTACTTAGAAATAGTGTGATTTCTGTACTCACCATAAAATCCTTTTTTGGACTCCAAAGAGCGGCACAGGAAGTCTAAAACATTAAGTTGATACTACTGCCTACATGAGGATTGGACAGTGGCAAACAAAGACTGTAGGGCCAGATAACCTCTCCTACTACTATAGCATGCCTCAGTTTTGTAGCAAATCCCTAAACAGAGGATGATCATAAACAGAAGGCGATACTCATGTCCCACAATGGACACCAAAAAAATACATCTTTGCAGCAGGTACAAATTCCTATTTACTTTGTTATCCACAGGAAGACACAGGATGCCTTAAAGCGACCTTAAAGCTTTGGGTTTTTTTTTTTTTTTTTAATTAAAATAGCAAACATGGTATTACTTATCTGCTCTGTGCAATGGTTTTGCACACAGCAGCCCCAATCCTCTTCTTCTGGGGTTCCCCATCGGCACTCCTGGCCACTCCTCTTCGGTGAGTGCCTCCATGGAAAGCCGCTTTCCATGGGGGACACGTGTGGGCTTGCTCCCGAGCCAGCCTGTCTGCGTCCATTGACACAGAGCGGGCAGCTCGGCCCTGTCCCCCACTTCCTCAGCACAGCTGCTATCAAGCTGCCCAGGGAGGAAGAAAACCACGGAGAGAGATGCCACTCTTACGCACATCGCTGAATCGGATCGGGATCAGGGAAGAATAAGGGGGGGCGGGTTGTGCAGCACAGGTGGTTTTTCACCTTAATGCATAGATTGCATTAATGTGAAAAACCTAATGGCTTTAGAACCACTTTAAATCTTCAGGATGTCTAAAGAAATTAAAACTGAGGGGGGGGGGGGGGGGGGGAGAGAGAACAAAATATCACAAATAGGACCAATAAAAAACAAAGCTGGGGATTGCCCGCGGCTCAAAGAGCAGTCTGAAGGTGGCATCAGATGAGGGAGAAACATCCATGTGGTAGAACATGAAGACTAGGTGGCCACCTTGCAGTTCTGGGAAACAGTTGCTTGATGCCAAAAAGCCCTCACAAATGTAGTAGAGTACACCTTGACAGGAAAGGGGAAAACCTCATCCCTGAGACCATAAGTCTGGAAGATGGTTTTCCTGAGACACCTATAAATGGTGGAGCAAGAAACCGCTACGCACCCATACCTGGTCCATCTGGGATGACAAAAGGGGAGTCTATTTTTTCTGGGGGGGAAAAAAAAAAAAAAACAGTGATTGAGAGAGTCTTACAGCCCAAATCACATCCAGACAAGGGAGGGAAATTTCCTTTTAACAAATTGCACTTGAACAGTGGGATGGAAAAACTATATCTAGGTTGAGGTGAAAAAGAGAAAACATCTCAGCCAAGAAGGAAGTCCTGGGCCTCAACACCACACTGTCACTATGAAAAACCTAAAAAGGCTCCTTTCCGGATAAGGCCGCCAGTTAAGACACTTGCAATGCAGAGTAGGTGGCTACAAGGATAACTACCTTATGGGTGAAAGTACAAAGAATAATGTCCCTTATGGGTTCATGCAACAGTTTCTGAAGCACCGTTTTCCAGATGCAGATCCCACAGGGTCCCAGGTAAACTAAGAGGGGGAATGGGGAAATTCTTGCTATTAAAACTTCTACATTGTGCAATACAATGACATCATCCTCCTGAATGGGCCACCAACTTCCTTGTCTTGATTCTAACATTGTACGGTCTGTTCATCCACTCTGTGAATTATCTTGTGGGAAATTGTGTGATACTGAGCCCAACTGTGTTTCAGTGTCACTCTGCCTCTAATAGACTTCAATGTAGAATTGTATTGGAAAATGCATAGTATGGATGTGGCTCAATTAGTCTTTGTCAGTGATATGTGTAGATGAGTCTTTTTTAAGACTTCTTCCATTGCTTTGGAATACCCTGTGTATATTGTACAATGGTTAAAGAAGACCAAAAAAAAAAGCCAAAAAAAAAAAAAAAAAAAACAGGGACAAGCAGCAGCATGGCAAATTGGTCCTAGGGACAGAAGATAATGATGATCTGGCAGAACCTACGGAGCAACTTGTCAGGGATATAACTAGGTTGGTGTACCACATCCACCTGGGACCAGAGCAAACATGATTACAAGAATGCCCTCCATCTTGATCCTGCCAGGTGGACAAGGAAGACGTTTCAGATATGGACAGGCATAGATCAGGATATACTAATCCAATGCTTCCATTAGCAGAACCCTTTACATGGAGACAAACCTATTTAGTTTGTTTTTGAACTGGAGGTTTGGATCAGATAAGCCTTCAATAACATGGCCAATGCTGCAGAGACAGCCAAATCATCTGAAGCTCCATATATTGATCAGGAGATTCCTCCAACAACCAAGTTCCCAGTACAGACAGGGAGCCAAGGACTGGAAACTTTTGTAAGGAACTTCCAAAAGAATGCAAAACTTCTGACTCCAGAGACAGATTCCTAAAGGCACCAAAGCTAGGAACACAAGAAGGTTAAATAAACAAGAGGGGGCAGGGAACAAAACATTTGTTTGTAGCTCTGTACTCAACTGTCTGAGATGCAAGCTGTCCTGGTGTCCGAAAAAGTTAACAAATGTCTCTGCACTCTAAGAGTGAGAAAGGGGTGCACCTTCATGCCAAGGTAGACTTGTTTGAGGATTTTGAAGACTTAAGAGTGCCAGACCATGCGACTGGATGGGAAGCAATGCTTGGGTGAAGTATTCATGCGGTGGTCAAGGGGGTGGAAAAACAAAAGGAATGTTTAACCATCAGAGAGGAAGACAACTTCACAGTGTGTCCCTTTTTCTTTCACTGAAGATGGGTAGTCTTGTCATTAGTAGCAGCCAGTCAATAAGAGGTGGTCTGATGAGACATCCTTCGAAGAACAATCAAATCAAACTCTTTTTGCACAAAGGTTCTGCAATCCAACACTTTAGCTAAGTGTACTGACAGCAACAAATGAGAAGGAAGCTTTCAGCAAACTCTCACAACTGTAGTTTAATTCTACAGCCATCTGCTCCATGCATTTATTGTGCAAGGGATCAACCAAAGCAGTGGTTACATCTCTTAAGGGATTTTGACCAATCAGACATGGTTTGGAAAGTAAAGTTACACCTCCAATGCAGTCCAGCAGGACACAGGTCTGGACACAGTACTCCAAAATCTAGGAGATCAACCCCACCAAATATCTGCAATTAAAAAAAGCCAAGCTCCAGCAGTGGTTTAGAGAATGGTCTCTCTGATGCAAAAAAAGGAAAAGAAAAAAAAAATACATTCATTTATCGCATAGATTTACATGTCTGCTGTCTAACACAGCAGATGTGTCAGCCTCCTACCAAAAAACAAAAGGCATGTTGGTAGTAGGAGTGGTTATCCTGGGCTGGCCTACAGCTTTCATGCCGCTGGAGAAGTTTTCAGAAACACTAGCTGTCACAATTTCAGACATATTAGATTAGGTCATTAGAAAACACAGAAGAACACCACCTCAAGATGAACTGCAATACAGACTAACCAGAGGATGGAGCTCTCATATCAGTGTTCCCAAACAAATAAGGTACCAGCTGAATTATCAATACTGGGGGCACCAACGCTTTAAAAATATAAAAAAGTTAAAAAATATAAAAAGTTAATGTCGTCTTATAAGTACATCTTACATCTTAAAGTGTTACTAAACCCAGGACCCTGCATTTACTATATCTGTTCTCCCACAGTACACAGAACATGGAAATGCAATTATTTTAGTAAATATAAACTGCTAAACACCTTTTCTCATAGCAGTTAGAGCAGGCTTGTGACTTCTATCAGTGTCCAGCAGAGCACATGTTATGGCTTGTAGAAGTTTTCATTTTGCTCTAGGAGGATGCAGGACCCCTGACCTCTGTCTGGACAGTGCTGATTGGCACTGTGCTGATCACATGCAGTCTCCCAAGAAAAAGAAAAAACCTCTATAGCAATACACAAACTGAGCATGTGCAGAGCGACTCCACATGATATGTCTGATCAGGCGATAAGAAGGGGACACTGGAAGAAGGGGAGGATCAGAGAAGTCAGGATCAAACAGCATTTTTACACAATGCAGAAGATTAACCCCTTAGGTTCCACAGTAAAGCATGCTTTACTGCATATACAGACTGATTTTACTGTTGTGGGTTTAGTAACACTTTAATGCAACTCTACACCTTCTGCAAAAATATCCCACTCACCGATTTGCAGGGATTTCTTCCCGCTGAAGAGAAATTTTGCCGTTTGGATCAACAAAGTCTTCAACCTGAAAAGGTTTACAAGTCAATTAATTATAATTGACCTAGGGTTTTCTTTTCTTGATACATCATTTTCAATTTGCAAAGCTAATCACAGAAAAACAATAGAAGCTTTAACTCAAGAAACTTACTTCAACCATAGCCTTTGGCAGCAGCTCGGCTCGGAAGAGTTGCAACATGGAGTCCATGATATTTTTCCAGCCCTCACGCAAAATATCTCCATGTCTGTGTGCTAGGTGGAAAACAGTTTTGGCAGCTATCTGGGCCTTTGGGTTGCTTCCAAAAACAGTAGGAAGATTCTCTACAGCCTAAGCCAAAATGTAAAAACATATTTTAATGGTTGAATATGCCAGCATTTATGTACAATATATTGCTTATTCAGTAAAGCCTACAAAAAAAAATTAAAAAAATTAAAAAAAAAAAGAATCATAAGAAATATTGTTGAATACAGTGTAACATCTTTGCTCTTCATGATCAGAACTCTTATGGTCCTATTGAGTTGAACGAAGGCATTTACGGCACACTGTGATAAACAGCAAAGACAAATAACTGAATGTGCACATACACATGGTAGAAGAGCTGTAGCAGTTCATCAAAATAGGCAATAACTTTTAGGATCAAATATATGGCAGCATATATGCCAACCGCGTGAGTATATTAAAGAAACTGTACAAGCAAAAATCATAGTTCAGATTTTGTTCAATGTTGGAGAGTTATGATTACTAGGACTCTGGTGGTAAAATTTCTGAATCGGAGTATCCAAGCCAACACACAATGTCACTCTACCCATTAGATTTTTTGTTCATTTTTTTCTTATGGAGTATGCAAAAGGAGAAGTGAAAACACAACGCTAAATGGAAACCTATAGAATGTATAGGCAGGCGGCATACAGACTGTACAAACAAAAGAAGAGACTGCCCAGAATAGCACATTATCCCAAAAAACATTTATTAAGATGTAAATAAATTCATACTCACAAACAATATTCAAGCTCTGAGGAAGAGGGTTACCCTCAAAACGCGTCAGATTTGCCTTTATCCCTAGACAGCACCTTTCAGGCATTTAGGTTCCTTTGGGTTCTACTGCAGAATGCACCAAGCGACTGCTACCTGTTATGCGCTGTCACAAATAGTTTGAGAGTACGATTTGTGTTTGCATTTTGATAAAAGTTTTTGGGGATAATGCGCTAGGCCGGTACGGTCTCTTCTTTTGTTTATACAGTCATATTTGGACTACCAAAATAGTTCGTGAGAGCAGCATGGGTTGGTCTATCCGTTGGTCCATATATACATGGAGAACTTTACACAGGAATACCAGTCCTCCACACTCATGCACAGGAGATTGTCTGACATTTTCAAGGCGGCATACAGAGCCAGGAGCTACAGCAGGAAGCTCTCACCTCAGTCGACACAAGGCAGGAGATAATGCATTCCACTAGGCTCACTCTAACTGAAATACCACCACTAAGTGTACTAATCCCAAAGTAGTCAAAAGCAAGCCAATGTAACATTTTTAAAACCTCACCTCACTACTAAGAGTTGTAAACTTGCACAGGGAAATGATGAGGTTGTCAAAAACATCACTTAATCCATAGTGAGCAGATATCATTGCACATTTCCTAAAATTAAAACAAAATTAAGTCAGTGACAGGCATACAAAACAGTTATAACCCACCCCTTCCTTCACAGGGAGGAGCAAGAAAACATTTGTTTAAGATCAATGCATCCTGTTCCCAAATACACTGAAAATACCCAACTATTATAACTTTATCATTGGGCACCATGCTCTGGAAGTACACTATACACAGAACCAAGTACAGTGTTGTAATTAATAAAACTGCTGAAGTACCACTTTAACAAAGATCTTCTTGTATGGATGAGTAAACTCTCTATTAGCTGAATTCAATAAAAAGTAATGAAGAAGCCCTGCAATCCCAAAAGACAGCCCAAATAATTTGTGCAAATGGCTCTGGCAGTATGCAAACTATGACTTAAGAAAACCTAACAATAAGCTCTATGTTACCAGGTAATTTCTCTTGCAACCTTACAACTGAAGTACAAGAGAATAATTACTTTAAAATCTGCCTGTAGTGACTGATGTGCCTCAATAATGTTCCACTAATAAAAAAAACATAAAAGGCATGGTATACATGATGCTAGGGTGTAAAGCACACAGACAGCAATAAATTCCCCCCTATCCAAAACAAAACAGTTACCTGTTCCTATGGCAGTAGGATCACTAAAAATGGTTTAGCATGCACTTTTTTTCTTTTTATAAGCAAATGATTACCTAAATCCAGAAATGGCTTTCTGGATAATGGTCTCTTCCATGCTCTTGTCAAATACATAAGAGAGTGCAGCAATAGTTGGACCCCAAGTCATTGTGAAGAGATCATGATCATAGCTTCCTGGAGTAACATGCAGGAAGGCTCCCTCTGGGGTGGCACCTCGGTGCAGCAGTACACTCCACATGTAGTTCTCCTTTACTAGTCCAGTCTGCTCCTCTGGCATAACTATTTCCTCATTTCTAGAGAAAAGAAAATACAAATCGTAGCCAGTTAAGCATGTAATATAGGTCATATATTTGACAATTGTAAATTTTTCTTACACTAGTATTACATTTTTCTAACATTAGTATATTAACCGAAAACATTTAACTTTGCAAGCATCTAATTACAGTGGGGAACTGACCATTGGCTAAAACACTGTTTGTCACAGATGTGGCAATCTATTGATTTCTTTTGTTCTGCCTGCAGGCTGAACAAGAGAAATTTGACAATGGTATTAAACCTAAAAATAAAAAATATTGCAGCTTACCAGTCCTTCGATGTGGTGACTGCATTCGATTTTTTTTGTAGGCCTTTTTCCCCATTATTTCACCGGGTGATCAGGCCAGTAACATGTTCAGTCTTAGGGTGTCAGCAATCTGGATCAAGTAGTAAAGCATAAAACTTGGACTGCAGCATTGTCAGTCTGGGGAGAGGGTAGCAGACTAGGAGATAAAGATATCGAAAGATAGGGGGTGCTCAACCTTTTGAAGAGCAAGAGCCACTCAAGTGATTTGGTAACAAGTCGTGGGCTGAAATAAGATGAAATGGTTCAGAATTTTTAATTTTTTATTTTGAATAGCATAATGAACATTTTCCTCCTGCAGCCACTGAATGCTTGCAGGAGGGAGAGGAGGAGAAACTGGCTTTCAGCAGTTGCAAGAGGAAAACGGAGAGGATCAGTTCTTGTATATGCCCCCATCCCCCCACTGCCCCTCCTGTCCAAGTGTAAAATAGAATGTGACAGGAAGGACACAAGGGCCCACTGGAGCATTAGGCAGGGTTGCCATTGTGACCCCTGATACTACACCAGTGGTTGGGGTGGTGTGGTAAATACACTCAAATATGGATTTTACCACCCCACAAATGGATAGTGGTGCACCGAAATGAAAATTCTGGGGCCAAAACTGAAAATTCAAGATGCACTTGGCCAAAAACCAAAATTGAAATGTCAGCGTATGGGGGGGTGGGAAGGCTCAAATTTTTTTTTTTTTGGGGGGGGGGGGGGTTTTAATGTGTGTTTTTATTCATTTATCTTATGATTTTATTGCTATCACATAGGGGACCAGTAGTCCCCTATGTGATAGTATATAAGTGACAGGTACTCTTTTTAGGGAGGAGCAGTGTGTGCAAGAAGGGGACAGGAGATTAGCAGTGTACACAGTGAGGGAGCAGTGTATACAGACCGGCTCCTTCACTTGCCACTGCTAACTTTCATTGCCGGGTCAACCCTCTAACTGCCACTTTGTCTGGACAGTTTGGTCTGCTAATATAAGTTGAAAAACAACAGATTTTACTGGGCTGGATCACCAACTGAAAAGAAAAAAAAGCCTAAATACACAAAAAAAAAACCCACACAGTTCAGCCACCACATTTAAGGCTTGGTAAGCTGCAATTTAATAAACATTTACTTTTTGAGGTTTAATACTGCTTTAACTTGTACAGCTAGCCTTAAGCAGAGCTTGCAATTTTTTTTGTAACTTTTTCAATATCATGTCTGTTTTGTTAAGTTATAAAAACAAAGTTCCAGTTCACAATGATGCGGTGCAGAAAACCGCATGTGATTCGGAACAGGAATCGCACTGTATTCCTGGTCAAATCACATACGATTCTTTGTGGTGCGATTTGAGCCCATTCATTTTGTATGGCTCAAATCACACTGCACGCACACGAGAAAGGTGAATGCACCTTTTTTTTGACCACACTGGAATCGGATTGAACTTTTGATTAGTGAGGGAAATACACAGGAATTGCTGTAAATCCCGCACCACGTAAGTGTGAACTGGGACTAAATGCGATTATACAGTGTACCATCTCCTTTAGATCTACCATCAATTATGTACTGCAAGGGCCTGCCTGAATTGATACAAATTGAATTGATCATTTCGGTTTTTAACCTTAACCTTTAAAGGAGACTGTACAATCAGATTGTATGGTGAGCTTAATGTAGCACAGCCATTTTTCGATGAGTAATAGCAACATGAATTGTTTCGAAAGACAGTAGCGGCAGATCAACAATTTCATTCTCACACCAGGCTTAGTAAGCTTGTGCTAAAGTGCAGAAGTGTGTGTATCACCCACAAGACATTCCGAGACTGACCTCCTTTAAGCTTCTAGCATGAAAAGGAGAAATGAAAGCAAAGTAGTGCCAGAGATCACATCCTGTCTCCTGAGCATGGTAATCCCCAGATCTTTGAAGTCTGCAGTGTTGGATTTACTGAGCAGACTGGATTTCTGAGCAGTTCTTAAGCTCTAACTGCCTTTAAAACAGCTGCGAGCATTAAAGGCAGCCCAGCATCTTAACAGCTAGACAAGGTACAGTTACGACAGCACAACACTAACAGAAACCTGATCAACTGCTTATGCAGCCTGCAAAGTCAACTGAAAAAGGAAATAAACAGAATATCAAATATTATAAGAAGCTAGCGATATCCTGAGGTTCGGCTTTAAGTGGCACCATTCTTTCACAATTGGCAACAAAAGTAACAAACTTTTTTTTGTTTTTTTAATTTTTAACTTTTGCATTTCCATCTGCAAACAAAGGTACACTACCACACGACAAAATTCAAAACAGTTTAACGGTCAATTTCTACAGGATATAACTTGCTGACAATTGTAGTGACTTTGTGATAAATAATACAGCATCATAAATCATTTCAAATATCCTGAGGGAACCCAAAGCAACCTTACCTTTAATCCTATAAATGTCTAATGTTCTAATTATTAAGAGAGACAACAATTTATACAATGTATTACACTGTACGTTTACATCAGTCCCTGCCCTCAAGGAGCTTACAGTCTAAGGTCCCCACCTCAAAAGCATAGATAAACACATTGGCAAATGTATACAGGAGCCAATTAACCTCCCAGCATGTTTTTGGAGTGTGAGAGGAAATAGAAATACCTAGAGTAGTTGTGAGGGAATGTAGTTCAGAGGACAGGTGGCCAGGTAGGCATCTGAGGAAAATTTAGCAAGCTCCTCTGCACTGACAGGGTCAAAACAGGACAGTGTTAAATGTGGTGGTAGAGATGATATGGTAAAACACAATTAAACTCCCAAAAATGTATTTTCAATAAATGGCCCCCCAGGAACTGTTAGCCATAGTGTGTTTGTATGCACAGCATATTAGCACATTATGGCAGACTTACCTGTAAATGATCCTCTCCAGCGCTGTGCTGTCAGAGCTCCCGCTGGTCACAGGCGCCGCCATCTTCTCCTGGTCTTCCTTCTGGATTCCAGCTGTTCGGCCACTTGATTGGCCGTGATTGCCTCACCGCACAGAGCCATGTCAAGAATGTATGCTGAGCTAAGCACGCACGGTTCATAGTACATAAACCTTGAGAGGCCCAGTAGAAGCAGTTATGACAGAAGAAAATAGGGTCTCTTCTAGCATTAAAATCTTACCGGTCAGTGTTAATTTTTAGGTTCAATTCCACTTTAATTAGGGGATATTACTGAACAGGTGAAATCTCATCACAATATGTATCTATCATGTTTTTGAAATGACTAGTAATGTCCTGGGCAGTGAATGAGTTAGTGGGCAGGGGCATTGGAAGATGAAGTAGAAAGTTTGGCAGAAAAAAAAAACAAAAAAAAAAACTGTCAAAAACTGAACAAGTGGGAGATAGTGGGAAAGATAAAATAGGTTTGTTTGGCAGCATGGAGAGAGGTATTCTATTTTTGGAGGGCAGCTTTATACAGGGCAAACAGCAACCAGCATTCAACTCTTTAGCTAATGGGAAGAGCGACTTTCTGTATTTTCTTCCAGACAGGAAGGTGAGATTGTAAAGAATCACTTATGGATTGTTTCCCTAAGCAGCTGGCTGCCAGCTTGTAAATAATCAAGACGACTGTTTGCCAAAATGAGTCTGATATAGGGCATTACAAGTTATTATGGAAAAGTGGCCTTTTAGCGCTAAGGCATCGCCAGTAGGTGTCAAAGTCTGCAGCCTTCTGGGACACATGACAGGTCCCAGAAGACTGTGGGACAATTCACAAAGTGCAGCGCGGCTTGCGCATGGCACAGTAGAAAACTGGCTGTGAAGCCAAAAAGGCTTCACATCCCGTTTCCCTTACCCAAGATGCTGGCGCCTGCACCAAAGGCCAACTGAAGAATCGGCTCGGGTGAGGACATCGCTGGATGCCTGGACAGGTAAGTGTACTTATATAAAAAGTCAACAGCTACAGCATTTGTAGCTGCTAACTTAATTTTTTGGAGGGGGAGACTGGAGCTCCTCTTTAAGAACACTGTTTTTCAAAAAGCCAGAGTATGGCCAGTCTGAAGCCATACATATGAAAAATAAATATATAAATCATAATGAGCATACTATTATACAATACAACACAAAACCCATCTACTTACAGGATATAAAAAGTCTATACACCCCTGTTAAAATGTCAGGATTCTGTGATGTAAAAAAAAAATGAGACAAAGATAAATCATTTAAGAACTTTTTCCACCTTTAATGTAACCTATAAATTGTACAACTCAGTTGAACAAAAAACTGAAATCTTTTAGGTGGAGGGAAGTAAAAATAAAAAACTAAAAATAATAGGGTTGCATAAGTTTGCACACCCTGAAAACTAATACTTTGTTGAAGCACTTTTTGATTTTATTACGGCGCTCAATCTTTTTGGGTATGTGTATCAGCATGGCACGTCTTGACCTGGCAATATTTGCCCACTCTTCCTTGCCAAAACCACTCCAAATCTGATTCCTAGGGCATCTCCTGTGCACAGCCCTCTTCAGATCTCCCCACAGATTTTCGATCAGATTCAGGTCTGGGCTCTGGCTGGGCCATTCCAAAACTGTAATCTTCTTCTGGTGAAACCATTCCTTCATTGATTTCGATATATATGCTTCGGGTCATTGCCCTGTTGAAAGCTGACGTTCCTCTTCATGTTGAGATTTCTAGCAGAAGCCTGAAGGTTTTGTGCCAATATTGACTGGTATTTGGAACTGTTCATAATTCCCACTACCTTGACTAAGCCTCAGTTCCAGCTGAAGAAAATCAGCCCCAAAGAATGATGCTGCCACCACCATGCTTCAATGTGGGTATGGTGTTCTTTTGGTGATGTGCAGTGTTGTTTTTGCTCCATATTTTTTGGAATTATGGCCAAAAAGTTCAACCTTGGTTTCATCAGACCATAACACATTTTCCCGCATGCTTTTGGGAGGCTTCAGATGTGTTTTTGCAAAATTTATCCGGGCTTGGATGTTTTTCTTTGTAAGCAAAGGCTTCTGTCTTGCCACTCTACCCCATAGCCCAGACATATGAAGAATACGGGAGATTGTTGTCACATGTACCACACAGCCAGTACTTGCCAGATATTCTTGCAGCTCCTTTAATGTTGCTGTAGACCTCTTGGCAGCCTCCCAGACAGTTTTCTTGTCTTTTCATCAATTTTGGAGGGACATCCAGTTCTTCGTAATGTCACTGTTGCGCCATATTTTCTCCACTTGTTGACTGTCTTCACTGTGTTCCGTGGAATATCTAAAGCCTTGTAAATTCTTTTGTACCCTTCTCTTGACTGATACCTTTTAACAATGAGATCCCTCTGATGCTTGGAAGCTCTCTGTGGACCATGGCTTTTGCTGTAGGATGCGACTAAGAAAATGTCAGGAAAGACCTACTAGAACAGCTGAACCTTATTTGGGGTTAATCACAGGCACTTTAAATGATGGCAGGTGCGTACAGACTCCTATTTAACATGATTTTGAATGTGATTGCTTAATTCTGAACACAGCTACCTCCCCAGTTGCAAAAGGGTGTGCACACTTATGCAACCGCATTATTTTAGTTTTTTATGTTTACTTCCCCTTCCTAAAAGTTTTCAGTTTGTTTTTCAATTGAGCTGTACAGTTTATAGGTCACATTAAAGGTGGAAAACGTTCTTAAATGATTTATCTTTGTCTCATTTTTTTTACATCACAGAAACCTGACATTTTAACAGGGGTGTGTAGACTTTTTATATCCACTGTAAGTTTAAAGGCATAAAAAAAGAAGAGCAACGTGGCACAACATCATACAAATACTTACTTGATCGCATGGTACATATCTTCGAGCATATCCTGATCAAAATCTTTTCCACCGTTGACTCCCTTCAAATTTTTTCTGAACTCCTGAGGAATAGATAAAGTGTTAGCAAACGAAAGAGCTTGCAATTCTGTGGAAATTCTCAACAAAAAAAGCGTCCAGCCCTACAGGGTGGGGGATTCCGGTTAAAAAAAAAAAAAAAAGGGAAAGACTTGCTTACAGTTTTCCAAGGTTAAGCCCTTGTATGACTTTAAGGGGTGGAGTGGAGATCAGAAGCCTCCAAGAGTTTACTGAGTGACTGTGGCCTTCTTGTACCCTGAAGCTAATGGGATCCCTAAACCCTGGTGAAAGACTGGTATACGCTGGTGAGCTGTCACACAGTTTTCAATATACCAGAACTATGGACTGTATGTGTTTACTTTGTTGAAGAAAGTGGTTTGTTTTACTGGTTTTGAAAGAATAATAAACACGGTTTACTTTTAAAGTGGCTGACTGGTGATCCTGGGCTACCCATATTACAAAAGCTTAATCAATTTTCAGGCCTTGGAGACAGTTGGAGAAGTTAGTGACAGTGTCTCTTTAAATCTCCAAACCTGTAACAAAGCTCAAAGATCTAGAATACCTTGAGCACTATAAAAGAAGCAACTTTCAGTACAAATGCAGTATATAGTATATAGTATATGCCTTATGCCTGTTCTGTCTATACAACCTTGCTTGACATAGATGCTATGTGGTACAACCATTTAATCAAATATCTGCTTTGATTAAGTAAACATGCTTTTCTAAAGCTGGCCACACACGGGTCAGTTTTTTTCCCCCATTCAGCCAGCAGGTTGAGCAAAAAAATGAACCGATTCCCCCATCTTCTAATATAAAGGAGACTTCATTGCTGTCAGAATACACAGATCAGCGCTGTGGTCATAGGCTACAACAGCTGATCGAGTGGCTTTTATCCGACATTCCGGTTGAACAGGAGTTGATTGGTAGATTTGAGTTCTGTACGACTTCAGTGGCCAGCTTTTGGCAAATCCATTGCCACCTTAAGTCCCCTACCAAGCAAGGAGGAGAGTAAAAATCCTCCATTACCAAACTGTACAATCACACTTAAATGACTAGCAGCAAGCAGTAGTATTTTGAACAGAACACTTCTAATTTTTCATTTTCAGTCGTGTGGTTGTGATTAACCACTTGCCGACCGCGCATAGCCAAATGACGGCTTCACCGCGGCCGGCCAGTTCTGAGTGGACGTCATATGACGTCCTCCCAGAACGCGCTCTCCTGCGCGCCCCAGGGGGCGCGCACCCGGCGATCTCCGTGATCGCTGTGTCCTACGGACACAGCTGATCACGAGATGTGGTGAAAGGCCGATCCCACCGGCCTTTTACCACGTGATCAGCGGTGTCCAATGACACGCTGATCACAGGAAAATGCAAGTGCCGGTTCTCGGCTGCACTTTCCTCACGCTGTCAGATCGTGAGGAAAGTACTGCCGAGAACCGGCAGTTGTCAGAGCGGGGATCGGCACCGATCATCAGGGCACTGATGATCAGTGCCCTGATGATCGGTGCCCAGCAGTGACCCCCGCAAGTTCCGATCAGCTGTGCGCCCACTAGCCCCGCCCACCCATTCCCAGCAGTGCCCCCACCTGTGCCCAGCAGTGCCCCCACCTGTGCCACTCTGCAGTGCCACCTACCTGTGCCCAGCAGTGCCACCTACATGTGCCCAGCAGTGCCACCCACCTGTGCCCACCCACCTGTGCCCACCAGCGCCACCCACCTGTGCCCACCAGTGCCACCCACCTGTGCCCACCCACCAGTGCTGTCCACCAGTGCCACCCACCAGTGCTGCCAGTCAGTGCCACCAGTCAGTGCCCAGGGGTTGTGCCAGTCAGTGCCGCCAGTCAGTGCCCAGAAGTGATGCCAGTCAGTGCCGTCTATCAGTACCCATCATCAGTGTCACCTATCAGTGCCGCCTATCAGTGCTGCATATCAGTGCCGCCTATCCGTGACCCCTAATTAGTGCTGTCTATCAGTGCCGCCTATCCGTGCCACCTCATTAGTACTGCCTATCAGTGCCCTTTAGTGCTGCCTATCAGTGCCCATCAGTGCCGCCTATCAGTGCCCATCAGTGCCGCCTCATCAACGCAAATCAGTGAAGGAGAAAAAATACCTGTTTGAAAAATTTTATAAAAGAAATAAACTTTTTTTTTTTTTTCAAATTTTTTGCACTTTTTTTTAATTTATAGCGCAAAAAGTAAAGCGCCCAGTGGCGATTAAATACCACCAAAAGAAAGCTCTATTTGTGAGAAAAAAATGATCAAAATTTCATATGGGTACAATGTTGCATGACCGCGCAATTGTCAATCAAAGTGCGGCAGCGCTGAAAGCTGAAAATTGGCCTGGTAAGGAAGGGGGTATAAGTGCCTGGTAGGCAAGTGGTTAATTAGGAAAACATTTTTTCTTTTCTGTTCAAAGAGGTTTGGAAAAAACTTGAATCACAGAATCTCTGCACTAATCTTACCTCCAGAGTCATTGGAATATTCTGCTTGCGAACATTGTGATTGTGTTGGTCAGTGTTCAGCATGATGACAGCATAGGCCAAAGCAAAGCAGCCATCGCTATTTGCAAAAGGAGTCCCATTTGATTTCTGAGAGAAATGAACATTTTTAAATGTTTATTAAATATGTTTAAACTGTAAAATAAACAAAAAGTACAGTAGAGATCTTCACAATTGGGGTTTGTAAGAATGTAATAAAAAAAAACTGATTGAGGCATCACCATAGACACTAATTTACAAACTGCTACAGTACCTGAAGTACTTTACTACTTCATAGCATACATGGATACTAAAAATATTACTATTAAATTAAAACTAAGGTGCTGTTACTTACCCTCCAATGTTCTGTAAAAGCCTCTAAAAGCCTATGAATCACAGGTGCTTCCCCTGGTAAGCGAAATGCTTCAAGGTAAAGCCTTAAAGCTTCATCAACTCTCAGACCTTGGAATTGAAATGTCCTAACAAAAAAAAACAAAAAAAAACAAAAAACAAAAAACAACCCATTTCATTCATCTAAATGTGACATTGACATTAAACCTTTAAACTGATATAATGTAGCTCCACTCCTTATCCAACTGGACATTTACATTAAGCTAATGGGAAATCTTCACTTATCCCTAGAAATGCTTTAGGCTGCACATTATGTTGAGACTATTCTGAAGTACAACGAAGACATTAAAAATGACATGCACCAAAAAAAAAAAAAGCGAGAACTGAAAAATGTTACAGTATTTCAAGTTTAAACTTTTCACTGAGGGGCACTGCCACCTAATCTGCACATTGACAAGTTTTTTACTTTACTGTACACCTTACAGACTTGAACATTAATAAAACAAGCCAAATCTGTTTCAGAGTGCATGACAAAGAAATAATATAAACCTCAAAATCAGAGTAACTGCAAGACTAGTTTCAAAGCACTTAAGATTTAATGGCCAAAAAAACAGTACCAGGAAGACAGAAAGAATGCATTTAAAAAGTTTTAAAAGGAAGTTAGGATGTAAAGCATACATCAATACAGATATTGATGTAACCGCTTCCCGACCACCCTATAGCAGCAGTACTGCTACAGGGCGGCAGCAATGCACAAAATCACGTATATATGTGATTTTGTTTTTACGGGTAGGTGGCGCGCGCTCCCTACCCGCGCCGCTATTGGCTCTTCAGCATGTCAATCACCAGGTCTCGGCTGCCGATTCTCGGCCGGGACTCGGTAATCGTTGGCGGAGCTGACAGGGGAGAGGTCTGTATGTAAACAACACAGATCTCTCCCCTGTCAGCAAGAACATGCTGGTTTGTATTGCTCTGCACAGCAGAGTAATACAGAGCAGCTTGTCTCCCTAGTAAATTACACACAGCACACTGTTAACCCTTTGATTGCCCCAGATGTTAACCCCTTCCTGCTCAGTGTCATTAGTACAGTGTCAGTGCTTTTTATTAGCACTGATCACTGTATTAGTGTCACTGGGGATGTCAGTGGCAATTAGTCGTAACCCCCCCCCCAGCGTCAGAATGCTATAAGGCAATAAGTCGCTGATTGCCGTCATTACTAGCAAAAAATAAATAAAAATTACAGTATACAGGTGAAACTCAAAAAATTTGAATATTGTGCAAAAGTTCATTTATTTCAGTAATGCAACTTAAAAGGTGAAACGAATATATGAGATAGACTCATTACATGCAAAGCAGGATAGTTCAAGCCGTGATTTGTCATAATTGTGATGATTATGGCGTACAGCTCATGAAAACCCCAAATCCACAATCTCAGAAAATTAGTATATTGTGAAAAGGTGCAATATTCTAGGCTCAAAGTGTCCCACTCTAATCAGCTAATTAAGCCATAACACCTGCAAAGGGTTCCTGAGCCTTTAAATGGTCTCTCAGGCTGGTTCAGTAGGAATCACAATCATGGGAAAGACTGCTGACCTGACAGTTGTGCAGAAAACCATCATTGACACTCTCCATAAGGAGGGAAAGCCTCAAAAGGTAATTGCAAAAGAAGCTGGATGTTCCCAAAGTGCTGTATCAAAGCACATTAATAGAAAGTTATGTGGAAGGCAAAAGTGTGGAAGAAAAAGGTGCACAAGCAGCAGGGATGACCGCAACCTAGAGAGGATTGTCAGGAAAAGGCCATTCAAAAGTGTTGGGGACTTTCACAAGGAGTGGACTGAGGCTGAAGTCAGTGCATCAAGAGCCACCACACACAGACAGATCCTGGACATGGGCTTCAAATGTCGTATTCCTCTTGTCAAGCCGCTCCTGAACAACAAACAACATCAGAAGCGTCTTACCTGGGCTAAAGAAAAACAGACCTGGTCTGTTGCTCAGTGGTCCAAAGTCCTCTTTTCTGATGAGAGCAACTTTTGCATCTCATTTGGAAACCAAGGACCCAGAGTATGGAGGAAGAATGGAGAGGCACACACTGCAAGATGCTTGAAGCCCAGTGTGAAGTTTCCACAGTTTGTGCTGATTTGGGGAGCCATGTCATCTGCTGGTGTTGGTCCACTGTGCTTCATTAAGTCCAGGGTCAACGCAGCCGTCTACCAGGAGATTTTGAGGCACTTCATGCTTCCTTCCGCAGACGAGCTTTATGGGGATGCTGACTTCATTTTCCAGCAGGACTTGGCACCTGCACACACTGCCAAAAGCACCAAAACCTGATTCAATGACCGTGGGATTACTGTGCTTGATTGTCCAGCAAACTCGTCTGACCTGAACCCCATAGAGAATCTATGGGGCATTGCCAAGAGAAAGATGAGAGACACAAAACCGAACAATGCAGAAGAGCTGAAGGCCGCTATTGAAGCATCCTGGTCTTCAATAACACCTTAGCAGTGCCACAGGCTGATAGCTTCCATGCCACGCCGCATTGAGGCAGTAACTGCTGCAAAAGGGGCCCAAACCAAGTACTGAGTACATATGCATGCTTATACTTTTCAGAGGTCCGATATTGTTCTATGTACAATCCTTGTTTTATTGATTGCATGCAATATTCTAATTTTCTGAGATTGTGGATTTAGGGTTTTCATGAGCTGTAAGCCATAATCATCACAATTATGACAAATCACGGCTTGAACTATCTTGCTTTGCATGTAATGAGTCTATCTCATATATTAGTTTCACCTTTTAAGTTGCATTACTGAAATAAATGAACTTTGGCACAATATTCTAATTTTTCGAGTTTCACCTGTATATACCGCCATTTTTAGACGCTATAATTTTCACACAAACCAATTAATTTACACGTATTGGGATTTTTTTTTTAGCAAAGACATGTAGCAGAATACATTTTGGCCTAAATTTAAGAAATTTTATAAAAATGTTTTTACTGAATGTTTTAAGTCAAAAATATTGTTTTTTTTTTCAAAATTGTTGGTCTTTTTTTGTTTATAGCGTAAAAAAATTTAACTGCACAAGTGATCAAATAGCACAGAAAGAAAGCTCTATTTGGTCAGCTAGAATGGTGCCTCTAATACGAAATGCATTCTTAAATCAATGGGCTGCTTAAATTGCATACAGATTTTCTATGGTATTGTACAGCTTTTCTAAACACAAAAGCATGTGAATGCCTGATAGCTACTGCATCAAAATGAGAATTTTTTTTATCAAACTTTAAAAATTCAACCCAAGGATCGTAACCAGCGATACACCAGTGATTTGCAAATGCCATGAATCTTACAGTTAAAGTGTATGTAAAGGCAGAACCTTTTATTCAGCTTTAGCAGGGAGGAGGAAGGGTAAGAACCTCTTTTTTCATTATTTCTGCCTGTGTCCAGCTAGTGAAATCCATGCTCACTATTGTTTTTGTCTCCAGTACAGAAAAAGATGGAAAACATTTTCACAGGAACAGTGGGGAAATCTTCCAAATCGGAAAACCAATTCTGCTGAAAACTTTCTAAAAGGGGCAGGGTATCACTTGTATACCAACTGGGCACAAATAATACTATAATAAAATAATAGAGGAGGCCTTGACCAATTCCTACTTTGTTACAAACTATTTGTTTTTTTAATATACCTTTGTACATGACTTATACACCATTGTGTAGGTTACCTAATATAGAAAATAGGATTAATAGTAGAGTTTTCCCTTGCATTTCTTAAGGTTGGTAAACAACCCTGTAGATTTCTTGGACTCACCCTACAAAGCTCTCAAGCAAATCAAGGTTTTTGCGATCGCTCACAAATTCCCCAATCATTTTTTTGTCCAGTCTGGGGTTCTCTCTGAGCCATTGAGCTACTTCATTGTTATCCATTGGTGTAGCCAAGAGAGACTTTTCCTGAAGAAACTGTATCCCTTTCTTTGACTTTTGATTAAACTGCTCTGTTCCAGTGATGAGGAGCTGAGAATAACAGAGAATAATTACAATTCTAAATTGCATCATGTGAAAAATTATGTATTTACAAAAATTTTGTATTTGTATACACACATGCTTGATGTTAATACACATTTAGGATTTGTATACCTTTTTCTTGTTTTTTATATCATTTAGTTCTTGCACAGCTGGAAGTAGAGAAGAAAACCGTACTGGTGCCTTCAGAGTCTTCTTCTCAACTAGAAAATCAATGTGGAAGCCATTTAAAAATGTTGTATTTTATGGAATATATCTAGTGACTCAAAGCTATGCATGTTAAGAATAAATCTGAACACAGGATATTCAAAAATGTAGATATAGTCTCCAACAAACATAGAAAAGTGATGGCAGAAAAAGACCAAGTGGTCCAACGAGTCTGCCAGTTTTTTCTTTTGGGGGAGGGGTGTGTACTTTTTTGGGGTCTTTTTAGTTTTTTTTTTTTTTGTTTTTTTTTTTACTTTTTTGTCTCATTATAGATCTATGCTTGTCCCAAGTATTTTTGAAGCCATTTACTGTTGACTGGCTCGCTACCTCCACTGGAAATTTATACCAAGCATCAACTACTCTTTCAGTAAAATAATACTTTCTGAGATTAGTTTTGAACTTTTCTCCAGTTAGTTTAAAGGATAAGTTCAGCTTTTGGACAAAAATAATAAATGCAAATTTTCTGGCAGGTAAAAAATATGCATTTATTATTTTTGTCCAAAGCAGCATAAAAAGTATTGCACCAGTGACCAGTAGATTGCTGATGCCATGCAGGTCTCCTACAGACCTGTCAGAATATCTGCTTGACGTATGGGATTTTTTTTTTTACAATGGCAGCTTTTGCTTGAACTATGGTTTGTGTTTAAACAACTTGTTGCATTGTTCATAGTTGGGTAGTTGCCAATGTTGTCAGATATGTGGCTGATAACTTGTAGTGCTGCATTTACATTCAATACAGTCATCATCAGGGGGTACATAGAACAGGGTCAGAGCTACTTAAAGCATTAACACAAATATATTGCAACTTACCAATTCTTAAAGAAGTTTGGAGTTTGTGAAAAAAACAAAAACAAAAAACAAACATTCATACTAACTTCCATGCTGCAGTATTCTGATACTGCAGGTGTCCCACATCGACTCTTACCACCAGAACAGAGGGATCCCATGATCACGGAGCAATCAGTTTTCAGTCAGATCTGAGTGGAGAGCAGTGACAGTCACTAGCTCTCTGCTCTGCCCCCCCCCCCCCTCCAGCACTCACTAGAGCACAGGGCTACGGTGGCGGTGGAAGCGTTTGGGTTCAGCTCTTAGCCATATGCTGAGAGGCAGAGCCAGCTGTCTATCATGGTGTTGTGTAGATCCCAAACATATTATTGGGATCCTTCGAGAGCCTGGAGCTGCTCTACCTTGTCAGCTAACAGCAGGCTTTAGCCTGCTATCAGCTGCTTCTGGGTCACACACACTGCACACTCTCACATATATACACACTGTGCACACTACACACTCCCCCCATCTATCAGAGAGGAGGTACAACACAGCCACCCATCCTGGACCTGTACAGGGGGAGGATGCTGTAAAAGCCATAAATTACATATAATTGCCCGCCTCGGGACCGGTAGGGTAAGTATAAGTAATTTATAGTTTTAATTTTATTCTGCCACTTTATGCTCTGAACAGATTTAAGATCTTTTATATTTGTCATTGAAAATAAAACTTTGTTGGTTAAAAAACAAAAAACAAAAACTGGCTCCTAACTTTTTTAGCTGGTTCCTAGATTCAAAGCAAACTTGTCAAGCCCTGAAGTAATGTATGTGTTCCATTTCCTAGATTGTAAGCTCGTAAGAGTAGGGCCCTCTTACCCCTCGTACGTTGTTTGTTGTTGTTGTACTGTGCCACGTATTGTCCCCCCTATTGTACAGCGCTGAGCAAACCCTTTGGCGCTATATAAACTCGTAGTAATAATAATAATAACAATTTTGAATCAGTCATTTTTTAAAAATGTTACTATTTACCCGTTCAGATAAGAATATTGTCATGTACATGACAAAAAAGTTTTTCTAGAGAATGTATTTAGAAATGTTTAAAAATGTTAAGATAGCTAACCTCCACTACAGGCACCTTCTGCCTCCTGAATTCCAAGATTCATTTTGTCTGCCATTAAATGCCCACTGGTTGGAGGATGACCCCCCTTGGATTCGATACTTGTGACTGCTGTGGTGCTTTCAACAGCTTGTTCACTACCTGAAATAAAAACATTGATATGTTGAACTAAAATTAAGAAGGTATAATTAAAAACTGGAAAGACGACTCACAAAATATAGAAAATAAACATTAAGGCAAATGCAAAACTTACCATTAACAGACTCTGGAGATCTCTCTGAATTATCTGCAGTGGTTTTGACCATCTCTTTCTTATCCTGTTGCAAAGTGTTACTCAGAATCTTAGCCTGACAATGTGCTTCTGTGCTGTCAATGACAGTCAGCAAAGCCTCTAGTGAAAGTAGGTGAGTGGTATATAGCTGGCCAGATACTGGAAAGGCATTCTGGAAAAAAACACATTTAGTATGTGAAAACAAAATAGGACCACGATATTAACCTATTTTCCAGAGGTCAATTATCCATAAATTTAAATGCATAGTATGTAAAAAAACATTTGATCAACCACAGGAAAGGCTTACAGTGGTTGTAAAACGTTACATATACCCAGTGAAGTGCCCGGCCTCAGGTGATAAACAGAGATGAAACAACTACATAAGCTTAACCTGTTGATCTGCAGTCATCTCTACATTCAAAGTTCAGAATTTATAAAGCTTGTCTGAGAATTCACAAAACAAAGGGGGCGGAGAGATGAAACTACACTGCGGAACTCAGTGAGGAGATTTCTTAGAGCTGATTGGAGGGAAGAGATACACCCTCCTCCACACAGTTCACAGGAACAGAGCTGATGCTGTCAATCTGCTGGAGGTCCCTACCATGTCACCATTTTTCTCTCAGTGTCAGGAAAACTTATCCAAAGTGATTCATACCGACAGCAGAGGAACAAAGCAGCAGACAGAAATGAGTTAGTGATCTGGATTGAGACAAGTACACACTATAGAAGGATATGCTTTGTTCACATTTCATGTCTGAGGTTTACAACCACTTTATGCCTAGCATAAACTACCCAAACCTTTACTCCAGGGCAAGAAAACATGGAGAGAGATAACATGTTCACAGAAAAGACCTACCAGGTAACAGTCAGAGGCTTAAGTAGAACATCCTAACCCTTGATTTTAGGGAATGAGATGACCATGATAAGACTGCTACCTGATAGATGTCCAAATTCTTAGCCTTCATTTAGATGGGTGCAGACATCCACAGTCCATGAATAAGCACTTTGTTTTTGCAGCTTCCAACTGCCAGGTGCTGCATACAGCTTATTCACATCTATCAAAACATCCATGCAGGTGCGTGGCCCTGTACACACTGTCTGCATTCGGAACCATGCACCCACTCGGCTGTCAAACTGTAACAAGTAGCTGTGTTCGTGCAGCTGCTGCTTCCCAATGGACATAAATGGGCTGTCTGCACTCACCACATGGCAGCTGAAGCCACAAAAACAAGACAGACTACGGGTGTCGGCGCCCTTCTGATGCCTAATGAGTCATTCATGGATGTAAGAGTCCTGATAACATAAATTTGAAATGAAGCAAAGAAAAGGTAAACACTTCGGCTAGAAAAAAATTGAAAGTTACCACCTCTGAATCCTTCTTTAGCAGAGTGAGAGTAATCAACACCTGTATAAAAAGATAGGCAGTTATGACATAGAAGAACATCAGGGCCAGAAAGATAAGAAGTTCTTCCAATCAACACCCATAGGTGTTTCAGGGGTGTGGTAGCGACACCGTAACCTGCCTAACCAGAATGAAATATATGATTCTAAGAATCATACAACCTACCCCTGTAAAAATCTTCCACCCAAAAACAAGAGAATAGGTTAGAATAGGTAGGAATTCAAAGCCTCTCTCAGAAAACAGCAGCTCAATTATAGAAGAGGATCTATATTCCAGAATTCAGGTCTCATGAAGGCCACAGGACAAACCCTATTCCACTGATGGGATTCTCCAGCAGGGTAACTGTGTGTCCTGCTTGCTGGCCCTTTAGGGGGAATACAGGACCTTCCAGTGATTGTTACTTCCTTCAAAAAGGAGAAGGAGGAGCACTCTGGAGAATAACACTCATTGCACAAAGAACAACCCAGGAGAAAGCACACAGGGGTGAAGAAATAGCTAAGAGGTGAGGAGGGACAACTGAAGGAAGTGCCTGATTCAAGAATGTAGATTAGAAACTACAAGGGGAAGCCTAAGCATCCAACGAGTCAGAAGGTAAAAAACCAAGGGACAACACAGGGTGAACAAGCAAGTCCCCACTTGTTCTGGCTTGAGACCTAAGGCATGATTGGGAAGCAGATTCTGATCACCTATGAGCAACGACTGAAGTAGTGGATGAAAGCTGGCATTTTTCCACTTCATTTATAGATCCTTTGCATTGTGTCAGGCATACAGCTCAACCACCAGTAGCAACAGGAATGACAATGTCAAGGGCAGGTCCACAGAGAGGCTTTCCCTTAAAGGGAAAGTGAATCAGATGTTCCTTGTGCACATCATTGATGTCCTAGGCACACAGTGAAAGTATCCTACACTTCTAAAACAGACATCATCCCTATTTGAGACACAAGCTTGGCTGCTTGTAAGATGCCATCACAGCTAAATTGCAGGGGTCCAGACATTTGTTCCAAAAGCTTCGGGACACAAGGGTTTGTATAGTGAAAGAGGGGTCTGCGTTTACGGATTCAATCCTTAGTGACATGGTTTCACAAATCAAAGTCACTGCCAACAATGGGACGGTCACTCCAGTTACTTCCAACAGATAGCCAAATAGGTAGTCCATCTGTCTGTCATGGAAATCCCTAAAGGTAATAACACCATCAACCTATATAGTGGTATTCTTGTAAAGGTGCAACACTGCAGGGGCCACTTTGCAATAAAATCCCTTTCAAAAGGGAAAAGCTTATTTATATTGTCAGGAAGGGCCTGTAATTCTATACATAGCTTCCAGTCCCAATATGGGAATAACTTAAATATCAAGTGTATTGGGAAGATCTCCACAGCTGTAAAAGCTCTAGAAATACCCTAGGCTTGAAACAGCATGCTAATCCTAACACAGGGTTGAATGTACTGCATCGAATACATTAGAAATAGCTCTGAGACCTATGGAATTTTCTCAAATACAGTTCAAGAATAGAGTGAGTATTATGAATCTTAATCAGCGGCATCAATAGGGGCCTCAGGCACCAATAGGGTCAGAACAGGACTCTGCCATGGATGGTGCCAGAATGTGTTAGAGCTTCTGGGAGCAGATCACTCCATTGATTGTACACAAGTTTGACGTTTGAAATGGATATATTAGGCTTTGTGGACACATGGAGGTCTCAACACCAACCAGCTTGACAAGGTGAACCCTATAATAGAGGTTCCAGGATACAAGTGTCGGTTCCATCTGGGGATATTGGGAATTGCCCCTATAGAGCAGAATATAAGCAATGTAGTTCTGTGAGATGTACCTTCTACAAACTTTATGTATGTGAAACAAGCAATACTCTTAAACAAGCAACAGGTGTCTTCACCCCAATACACATACACCCCATATTAATACACCCCATATTAATTGAGCATAACTTATTTTAGATATAAATGATCCAGCATTAAAAAGGCTATACCTACCTTAGAGAGCAGCTTGGTCAAATCCTCAAAGAGATTAGAGCAGTAAAAATCACAGTCATAGTTTATGTATAGCTCGGTTACAAAGCTAGGTATCCTCCAGAGTTGCACAATGGCTTCCAGAGCTATCTCCTTCATTTCATATGGCATCTTTGGATTCTCCACAGTTATGATGTCCATCAGCTTTTTTATGTACATCTAAGAAAACAGTTTGTAAAACTAGTTACACTTCTCCCCCTTCCTTACTCAAATGCATAATGATGACATTGTGGCAACAAATCACAGATTGCTACCCATGGCATGTAAAAGACACTTTTGTACTCAAAATAAATTTTGTTGACTCATGAGAAGTATGCATTTTAATAATAAGCCAACTTTTAAAAGGTCTTACCTCCAACTGAAATTTTAGATGTTCTCTCATGCTTTCAAACAGAAGGAAGCATGCTCGCAAGGAAGCTGCATACAAGTTCAATCGCTCTGCATTTAACAGCTAAAGAAAGAATTTCAAATATTTAATGAAGGAAAAAATACTGAACATTTGCCAAAAAATACTAAATTATATGAAAACAATTATTGCATCTACATTCAATTAAAAGAAATGGTTTATGCTTTATAAAAATCCCCTATGCCGCCACTCCAAAAACAAAAATAGCAGGATTTGTGGGGCTTTATACATTCCATTAGGGGGTATAGTTAAGTGATGAAAGTTTTCTACAGTTTCATTCCCTAAAGCGCAATTGGAACTCCTGCTTTGTGTATCAGCTTCCTTTTCTGGACAGAGGAGATGGTCTGTAATAAATGACGCTAACAATAATTTGGAAACTGCTATTAGACTTCGATTTGCAAATACCTGCATTCAGAAAGGACCTGCAGAGTCAATACTGATTTTACGTAACACACTTCATGGGGGGAGAATGGCTGTGGGAGTCTATGTATTGATAATAGCAAGCCAAAGCAGGCATGTATTTATTGTATTGCCAGCAGTTCTCTAAACTGTCAGCAGTCTGTTAAAGTCAAGAGTATATTTTTTCATTGCAAGAGTAGATTTATTCTTTTTTCTACTATGCGTCTTACTAAAATGTAGATGTACTGCCTATGGACTTCAAGTTAATAAATAATATAAAAAGCCTTTCTAAGGGTATATGGCACTTTTATATATGGTATACATTGAAAGACACTGTTGCTGATCATCTTCTAGTGATTGTAAGAAACACTAGCTACTACCTGAAATAAATGTCGACAGAGCTCATCCTTCACAAGCCCCAGAAGTGAGGCATAATTTGCTATGGGAGCAGATTCCAATGCCACCGTAATCAGCTGTAATCCCATGTGCATCATCACTTCAGAGTTATGGCGATCATGGGGGTTGGTTAGTGAAATGAGAAAGCGAAAAAGTTCACGAATACAGGGTAATCCATAAGGAACCAAAACCACTCCTAGAAAAACAAAAGGTAATTTGTAAGCAAACGCAACATACACAGCAATTTATCTCTGATTTTACATTGTACCACCAGCCCACAAACGATAATCAGAGGGGAAAACAGAAGGTAGTGGGATGTGGTGGGACGCAGTAGGTGCTGTGGTTTACATTCAGTCAATTGGACAACTTTCATCAGGAAAGCCTTAGTGCAATTAAGTACTCATTACAAATCAGAAACGGAAAGCTTGCTCCTAGCTCTGTAGTATCTAAAAATAAAAGTTGCATTATACCTTACTGGCAGGATGTAAGTGCTTCAAATGAAGATCTTATGGACTTTTCCCTTGTCCATGATCCAGCAGTCTGTTTGCTACACCTTAGGCCCCTTTCCAGACAAAAATAATCGACATTCTCTAGTGAGACGTCTTTTAAATGCAGCGAGGGACTGTATACCGACACATTGGAAATCCCCTTCTCTCCCACACTGTGCATCATTGGAATAGAACAGTAAATAATATAATGCACATGGAGGAACTTACAGCTTTGTTGAGGAGACCGGAAGTTCGCTTTAAAAAAACTTGAATACAGTGGGCCCACTTTACAGTGACAGATCTCAGACTTTTCTAACAAATTTGTAGATGTAGTGGAAGAAATTACAGCGGTACACAACATATTAAAGGGTTTTCTCCTTTTTTTCCTATTAATTTATTTTTCCTCTTTTTTTTTTTCCTTCTCCCTCCCATCCCTTATTTTTCTTAGCGTCCACCCACCCCAGCAATATACATTATATCCTATATTACAGAATACAATGGAATATGGTAGTTAATCTGTAAAGGATTCTTAAGTACTGAACTGAGCCAACTCTTGTTTGACACTTTTATCTTATTTTTTTTATATGCAATAATGATGCATTCATTTGACAATCATATTGTATAAATTAGAAATTTATTGAATATTTGGATAAGTGGACATTTTTGTGTAATAAGGATTGTGATTTTTTGTATTTTATAAAATGTATTGCTTTAAATAAATATTAAAAAAAGCTTGCAAAACATTATGGTTAGTGTTAATAAATACTAAATGTAGCACAGTAAGGCATTCTTAAACAGAAAGTAATCACATTTCATCACATATCCCATTCCAACACATATGTCAAACAATAGGAGGATTATTCCTTAATTAAGGACAGTGAGCAGAGCCATGCCAAATCATTCCTTTACACCCCAATAGCCAAATGCAAATTGTGAATCACTGGTGTAGAGTGCAAATATTGCCAATTATAGAGCAATGCATTCCAAACTGCATACAGCTGTTTCAGGATTTGTGGCCATCACACCCGGTCTACAAGACCTATTGAGGACCTCTCACCTTCTTTCTGTGAAGACTGTGTAAACCTAACTCCACGAGGGTTGACATAATCCATATCATGTACAGAGGCAGAGTCTGAATGTTCAGCCAGTGAAGAGCTATCTTCTAGAACTTCAGGTATGGATTCAACAGAGGCAGATTGCGTCTTCCTTCCTAGTAATTCTTCAGTCTTTACAGAATATGAAGAAACTTGGTTACAACGGTATGCATCAGATTGGAATGCCATGACATTATTAAAAATAAACATTAATTTAAAATATTGAAGCGGAACTAAATCCTCCTATCTTTTAGTCAAGGAAGTTGCCATTAAGAAACTGATCAGCAGTTGCCATGGTGCTGCACATGTGATCAGTTATGACACCAACCAGTTCAGTTGACAGTACAAGCAACTGTAGCAGTTACTCATAGCATTCCCTGAAAAAGTTCTGTAAAGGATATTTTATACATAGTTCCAGCTTGAAACAATGTAACTACGTAAATACCATACCTGGCCAATGCCCCTGGAAGCTGGAAATCACTAAAGACGACGCTGCTACTCCAGTGATCTCCACTTGCTTCCGAGTCTTGTGCTGAGTGGTTGGCCTGCAGCATTCTGAACACAGATGATCAGCTACACAAGCACCTTACAGAGAATGCTACACAGTTTCTGAAAAAATGCAAGGCGTTCTCTAATTGGACAATGTGGAGAAGTGGTGCGCTGTCACAAACTGAGGTTTCTGTCCATCACTATCTTCTCAGATTCCAAAGATTCCCTGTCCATATTGCACAATATGTTTTGACTCCTGGTACATACATAAATTTTGCTTTGAAGTACAGTTAGGTCCATATATATTTGGACACGGGCACAATTTTAGTTTTTTTTTAGGCATTTACCAAAACATATTCAAGCTATAGTTATATAATGGATATAGGCTGAAAGTGCACACTCTCAGGTTTAATTTGAGGGCATGTTTAATTTAGGAATTATAGTTTCTCCCTTTTTCAAGGGACCAAAAGTAATTGGACAATTGAATCAAAAGCTGTTTCATGGCCAGGTGTGGGCTACTCCTTCGTTATTTCTTCATCAATTAAGCAGGTAAAAGGTCTGTAGTTGATTCTAAGTGTGGTATTTGCATTTGGAATCTATTGCTGTGAACCTACATCATGCGTTCATAGGAGTTGGCCATGCAAGTGAAACAGGCCATTGTAAGGCTTCAAAAACAAACAAATCCATCAGAGAGATAGCAGCAACATTAGGAGTGGCCAAATCAACAGTTTGGTACATTCTGAGGAAAGAAGAAAGCACTGTGGAGCTCAGCAACATAAAAGGCATGGACATCCACGGAAGACAACAGTGGTGGATGATCACAGGATCCTCTCTATGGTACAGAAAAACCAATTCACAACATCCAGACAAGTGAAGGACACTCTCCAGGAGGTGGGCGTATCATTGTCAAAGTCTACAATCAAGAGAAGACTTCACAAGAGCAAATACAGAGGGTTCACCACAAGGTGCAAATCATTCAAAGGCCTGAAGAATAGAAAAGGCAGTTTAGACTTTGCCAAAAAAACATCTAAAAAAAAGCCAGACCAGTTCTGGAAAAGCATTCTTTGGATGGATGAAACTAAGATTAATCTGTACCAGAATGACGGAAAGAAAAAAAGTGTGGAGAAGGATTAAAACAGCTCATGATCCAAAGCACACAACGTCATCTGTAAAACATGGTGTCATGGCAATCATTGCCAGTAAAGAATTCTCAACAAAATATTAAAAATGAACATTTTATTTATGATTATATTCATTTGTTCAATTACATTTGAGCCCCTAAAAATAGAGGGACTTCATATAAAAATGGTTGCAGTTCCTACAATTTGCACTTGATATTTATGTTCAACCCCTTGAATTAAAGCTGAAAGTCTGCACCTCAAATTCATTTGGATTGTTTCATTTTAATTCAGTCTGGTCAGAGTCAAGAGAATGAAAATTGTAGCTGTGTCCAAATATATATGGGCCTAACTGTATATTGGAAATCTGCAGACTGTGCATAAAGTCCCTGAAAACTGGGACATTCACCTAACAGGACTCTTCAAAGGAACAAAGTCAGGGGCATTCTATGCTCACCTGATGAGACTTGTGCTGCTGCAGACAAGCTGCCTATCAAAGCAGGCCTAAATAGCATTGACACACCCAAGAGCCAGCCCACTGAATGTGCTCCTGGGAAATGAAAGGCTGCAGTGTTCTACTGGCTTTCTGCTGGATCCTCCCACACAACCAGGGCTTCAGAAGAACACAAACTGCAGGAAGCTTGTGATTACATAATCAGGGCTGCAAAAAGGTCAGTTTTGACACAGGGCCGAGGTTTTTGCTGTAATAATTTCACTGGTTCAGGATCAGGAAGGAAAGGGGCTTTGAGGGAATGTGTTTATTTAGGACATCTTTAAAAACTGAGCTTTTGGGGGTAAGGGGTGTGAGTTAATTGCCTGTTTTAAGAGATGCTCACATTAAGTGAACAGTTAAATAGGGTGCTTAGCATAAGACATCACATCGGTACATCGCTCCTGACAACTTCTAGTGGCAAAACATGCTGGGTGGAGCATAAACTGGGTGACAACATTCCCTAGAAGCCGCTCAAGTGAACTGAATAGAAAGTGAAGTGTTCCTCTCTAGTTTGGGTGATTCATTTCCAGTACTGGGAATATGCACTATGATATATGAGTGCAATCTTTTATATGCCTTTAAATGTATGGAATACTGTAATACCTATGTTGCCCTATGAACCTCTTGCATCCTTCTCTTTCTTATGATGGTTGATGGAAAGTGCCAAGTGAAGATTGTGACTGCTCTGGGGAGTCCTGGCATACCAACTGATTACAACATAATGTGCTGTTTGACCATCTTATTCAATTATACGTTCAAAATAAAAAGCAGAGTGGACCACTGATTGAGGGTGTTCGAGAAAGAATCAAGCGAACTGCACAGGTGAGTGTCTTTCATATTCCATTTTGGAGTGGATTTAATTCTGTGCTTCAATCATATGGAGTGTGTCATTTTTTCTCACTGTGGAGTAGATAGTTGTGCACCTAGGAGTGTTGAGGACTTTTTGGACACTTTTTTTATGTACTTTTTTTTATCTTTAAAGAACTTTGACTTTTTTTTTTGAACTATTATAATGGATTTGTGATACAGAATGTTTCACAGAAGGAAATGTGTATTTATTACTTTTGGAGGTTTTATGTACTTGACTGCAGCATTTTGTTTTGCAATTGCACTTCATAGGTAATATTAGCTATATTTATTACATAGGGTTTGTTTACATATATTTAATTTATTTAACAGTGTGGTAGAAATATATTTAGCACTGTTTTTGTGTTTATTTGAATATCTGCACTAGTATATCTGAACAGCTGCTGTGTAGGAGGGTGATAAATGCAGTTTGTTTAAGCCCAGAATTTTTGGAGTACAGTTTCTCTCTTGGGGGAAGGGGAATTTTTTTCTGCTGCTATAGATCTGTTTTATTTTTTAAGCACTAGAATTATTAACAGACAAACATTTCAGTAAATAATGTCAAAATGCATAAATAATAGATCTGGAGGGCACATTTACATAACAAAGAAGAACGAGGATCTAGCAACATTAGAGAAATACCTCAAAGAGGGCATCACCCCCAGAGGTGGGATGTGCACCCCAATAATGGTATTAATGATACATAGATCACAGAAGAGTGGTTTAATTTTTATCCATTGTGAAAGAAAACTTCTTGATTTATTGATGGAGAGGAGAAAGAGAAATTATCCAGATTAGAAAGTAAATTACAGGAGATATGGAAAAGTTGACCCATATAAAGAATTATCTGATTACAAGGATTAATCTAAGAAGCTACAGGATGTTCTCATAAAATAGGATACAGAAATTAGAAATTAAAAATGAATAAATATGAGAAATAGTTTGGATTGTCAAAAACATGGGTTTACAAATGGCAAGGAGATTTTGTGGAATCTATGCCTTCATCCCTGAAATGGGTTTGTGAGACTGATTAGGAATATCATCAAGTACAGTCATAGATGGGAAATGAAGAAAGATTTGACCCAGGAAGGAAAACAATAGAGATGGGTAAGATGAGGGGAGGAAAAAATTGTTAAAAAAGTACCCCATATAGGAATATACCCTTAAAAAAAATGTTTTGCCCCATTTCAGAATTATAGTAATGATCCTTCCCCAAGAAGAAAGTTTGGGGGCAATAGGAACCTCAATCCAGTGAAAAAATGGGTACCCTCCTAATACCCATACTTTTGCTGACCGGTTGATACAGGGTACTGACAGGAGCTTACTAACATTTCAGGGCTCACTATAATCTCCTAGTTTGCATCTAGATTTCTATTATGAAACTGAACAGTTATTTGCATGAACTTCCTATAGAAAATGTTTCACTAACAAAGCACAACAATTACTGTATATGATCCTCCAACTGGGAATGAGATTTTGCAGTGTGCCCCTGTGCATTTGTTGTGGACCCAATTTTTTAAAATGATTCCAACCAAATCAGGCAACTTAACTGCAATACAAAATCCACCATCACTATCTAATGCATGAAATAAAATATTTCATGACAATGTCTCAGATTAAAAAAAAAAAACAACATAAAACTATTAAAACAAATAAATTAAACCAATACCTTTAGGTCATCAGGGTTTGGTTGTTCGGATAGATCCAAGACTCCAGATGACTGCAGTGTTGTAGCAATGTTTGCATTATCTATTTCAGAAAGATCCTCTTTAGATGTAGCCTGGGAGGATAATCCAAGGGCACTGTCAGCCATGGGGCTGACAGCACATGATGTGGCCTCTGAGCTTCCAGCTGAGACAGGAGAGGTAGCATCTGGAGAGGACGCTTCAATGAAAGGAATACCAGCTGCAAGAAACATTATAGATCAGTAAAATTTTCTAAAATGCAATCACTTAGCTAATTACAGGGTAATTACAGGCAAGCAGCTAAATGCAAATTATCTTACCTACTGAAAGATGTTCAGTAATGTTAACCCAGTTTAGTTGTCTATACAGCTCTAACACACTGCATAACAAGGATCTGGACTGACCTCTAAAGTCATGAAGCAGTAAGACTTGGTCCACAGCACAAAATTGGCTGACTGGACAATGAAGGAACAACAGAGCAAAGATAATTCCTCCCTGAACTTTGCCCTCCTTTCTGCATATTGCCAGTGGTAAATCAACATCACTGGGCACTGCAACAGAGCCTGACGGCCCTAGTGTTGTCCCTCAATTTCTCAGTGGAAACACCCACTGACTGCAGTAACAGTGAAAGTAAACTATATAAACCCCAAGTACTATTTAAAGTAAATTCTAGCCAAAACATTCTTTTGCCCCCCCCCCTCCCATTCGGGTGGAGCAGGTAAGGGTTAGAAAAACTTTGCCATTTTTTTCTTATTTCCGTGTGTTTTCACTAGGGATATTCCTTCCTGTCTAAGTAACAACAGAGAAAGGGAGGGGTAAAGGTCCCAAATAGCAATATTCTTTCATATAGGTGGAAAACCAAAGGGTGGGGCAGAGGGAGAGGGGGAGGAGGATCAGGGCATATAAGGGTCGGGTACAAAAGCGAAGGGTGGGAAGAAAATGAAGAGTGGGAAGAGCGCAGCAGAAGTACCAGTCCCCTGAAGCAATAAAAACCAACACAGAAATATCCATCACACAGTAATACCCTTTGCATCTATCCAGTTACTCCAGAGTTTGTCAAATTTAGCTGGGCAGTTCCTACTCGCATAGAGAAGCTTATAAAGAGTGAGCCCGTTAATAGCTTCCTTCCATCCTGAAACCGTGGGCGGTGTGTGGGGGACTTCCACCTGAGTAAAATTTCCCTCCTGGCATAATAGGCAGAATAGAACATAAACAACGTTGTGTGTTTGGTGGTTTCGACCCGATCTGTGAGGCACAAAAGCATGATTGGGTGATCCCTAGGCAGAGTATGGCTACTGACTGCATTTATGACATTCACCACCCTGTTCCAAAAGGGTCCATGTTTGGGGCGCAACAAGAACATATGTTCATAAGAACCCACAGTTAAATCACATTGCTTTTTTTTTTTATTTTATTTTATTTAAATTTTTTTGTATTTTTTTCTAATTGTTCTTTTCATTTAACTTTATTGCTATCACAAGTGGGCAAACAAGCAGCCTTGTGATAGCTTTGGCCAGTAAAAGGGTACTCATACGCATTGTGTAGACATCAGGGACATCAGTAGACATCAGTAGACCCCTGATGTCTCCACTGCTTTCCTTGCTATAACAGTCTAGAAACGACGTCTCTCAAATCAGAAGCAACAAAACTTTGTTGCTTCTGAGATCATTCGAAGATCGGGGAATGGATGTTCCTCCATCTGCTTTGTGGGCAGCTGTTCCAGGCTCCCGGGAGGAGTGGGAGAGGCCAGGAACCACTGTAGGCAGTGGCAGAGGGGGAATATAGTGGTGCCCTTACCAGCAGTGTAGAAGAGATCAGCTGCCCGGGTCACTTTTACCTGACAGGAAGCTAAAGAAAGGACCAGGATCATGGTGGCATATGCATTTGTGGTGCATTTTTTTACAGGACATGTGACTCAAAACCTGAACAAAAAAAAACACGTGGGTGCATTTTTGCCACATTTTTGATTGTTTGCAATAGGGAGGTGCATTTTTAAAAAACACACCGTACCCCAATGGATCAGTGTGAATAGTTCCATAGGAATACAAGGTAACACATTTTTCTTCTGTTTTTTTTTTTTTTTTTAAACGCAAAAGAAAAGCGGATCAGTGTGAAAGCAGCTTAAGACAAACTTGAACAGCACACACATGCACCACATCCAATGAGGAGAAGTCTCTGTAGGATGTCTAGCAACAAGGTAGAAAGATGGAATGTCATGAAAAAAAAAAAATGTTCTGGTAAGGGGAGGGGGTTGGGAAAGAGGCCCTGGGCGTGTATGTCAGGACCCGCACACACATGGATGTCATATTGAGATACAGCTAGGGACGTGACCACAGATAGATTATTTTATCTTATTTTTTAAAGTGATATTAAAAGCATATCTTGAAAAAAAAAAAAAAACCAAAAACAAAAGAACACGTTATACTTACCTGCTATGCGCAACGGTTTTGCACAGGGCAGCTCCAATCCTCCTCTGTTTGGGTCTCCCACCAGAGCTCCTGGCCCATTCTCTTGTTGAGCGCCCCCATGGCAAACTCCCAAGCAGGTGCTCTGTGTGTCCATTCACACAAGGTGAGGCTCAGCCCCGCCTCCAACCCTCTCTTCAATGGCTCACTGTGATTAAAAGTAGAAAGAGGCTAGGCTATGGCTCCTGCAGCTGTCTCAGCCAATGAGGAGGAAGAGTCCCTGGAGAGCCACTGCTCTTGTGCACATTGCTGGATCAAGATGAGCTCAGGCAAGTGTTAGAGAAGGGGGTGCTGCTGCACACAAAATGTTTTTTTCCTTCATGCATAGAATGCATGAAGGTAAAAAACCTTGTCCTTTTACAACTACTTCAATATTTCCACATATGTATGGCAGAGATATAGGGACTCCAAAAACACACCATTACTTTTCAAGGCCAATAAATTTACATCTCTGCATCATTAAGCTGACTAAGGAGTATGTAAAGTTATGGGTATGCTTGAGTTCAAGAATTCATAGTTTAATGAAAAGGTTAAATTTAGCAGGTGGGAATTAAGTGCTAGGATAGGATATTGTGTTAAAGGTCAATTTCAAAGTGTCCTGTGGGGATCTAACTTTCAGAGATTAGGTTTATAGATACTATTAACTTGTACAACATCATATTAAGAAAAAAATACATATAACATTGATGAATAGAACCCCCCCCCCCCCCACAAAAAAAATAAAAACAGAGTTAAAAAAAAGGAGGGTGGAATTAAGCATGGGCAGAGCCACCCATTTTACCCGGATTTGTTGAAGAGCCATTAAGTAAAGGCTGCTGCTGTTGAGATTCAACTCCAATCATTGCTTTGGTCAAATGACGAGGTGGTCGTGGCGATCGCTTCTGTTTCTTCCATTTTGAGGTTTCACTGGTACCTCCAGCTCTCATCTTCAACTGTTAAGAAAACATACCCCACAAATGTCAAAGTAGCAGAGTACAACAATTAGAGAAACTGCCGTTATACCAGGTTTATTAGGACTATATATTTTTTTTTTAGGCCCAAGTTAGAATCATGAGTTGCACTGCCACTAATCATTCAGCAGAATACAACACAAGATAACTCAAAGAAGATTGCAGCAAACAAAAACATTTATATTGGTATCAACAAACGGCAGAAACATAAGGTCCATTTCTGAATTCTGAACCATGAATGATTTTTAAAGGAGAAGTTCACCTTTCGCAACATGGTACACATATTCATAACATGAATTGACCGGTCTCTGCACCCCAGCAGACATTGAGTCTTCCTGTCGGTATGTATCTCTTGCCGTATGAAGTGTACGGGCACACAGATACACTGACAGGTCTGCAGGAGACCTGCATGGCACCAGAGATCTGCTGATCGCTGGTGCAATGCTTTACCTGCAAAAAAAATGTGCATTTATTATTTTTGGTTAAAAGGCGAACTTATCCTTTAAAATGCATGGATATGAAAATAGTCCTACATGGCTTTGAGAAATGGATATACACTATACTGACTACATTAGCTAGCATTTGTTCTGGGCCTAGAGGGAACTCCATACAGAACTACGAATTTATGTTTAGACAGGAGGTAACCACTGTGTAACTAAAGTAAGTCCGAATGCAAAATACTCCTTGCCATGAGAACGTTCATTAACCTCACAGTAGAGAACTAGTAATAAGCAACTGTATGTGTTCCTAGTTCTCAGACCCACTGCCAATCACAAAAATTGTTATTGACAAGTTAACCAGTGTAAACCAATCATGCTAAACTTCAAAAACCTCTGATCACAAAAAGGGTTTAACAAAAGAAGACAAACTGGACCTCTACTGTGCTATTTTTAAGCAGCAGCTTGATTGACTGAACTCTCTGAAAATAGTGCAGTACCATGCAGTGACAAATATGATAGAACAGAACCCTTTGAAATTCAGAGTAGGAGACTGAAGAAAGAACAATACCATTGGAGATCCATTGTAGCCAAAATATAACCCCCTCAAACCCATCTGGGGATGGGGCTTAATTTCCCCTTGGGCAGAGGCTGAGGCTCCACATATAAAGCCCAGTCTCTGTTACCTTAGCAATATTTTAAGCAAGTTTAGATTCACTTTAAAGTACAAGAGGGAAAAGTGAATGCTACTACTGCTGGGCCTCCTTTGTTGCCTGGCTGTGTTTGGCTTCAATATTTATGAGTGACAGACCTGTAAGACACAAACAATAGTGCCAAAATTCCTTCTCTGTAAACTTGTTTGAAATCACTGGCTAAAAGTACTGAATCCATAGCATTAACATGACTGCCAGGTAACTCCTGTTGAAAGGAAGCCACCAAAGATAAAGATTGCATATTTCTTTTTCTTAAGACAGGTATCCTGTGACAAACCTGGATGAATCAAAATGAGTGTGAATAAACTGAGGTTACCTTTAATGGAAACCTCACTAGGATCCTGTGTCAGACCTATAGCCCTGCAATAAGCAAAGCCTATGCTCCTTGCCTACTTGAGATCTCTGGCTCTGACTCAGAAGGGGGTGTGTTGGACCCCTGTAGAGGAATCGCTGTTCCACAGAGAGTAAGGGTCCCACCTAGCAGCATGCTGGCAGTGGACAGGCTTTTCTACTTAGGTTATAGTTGCTTTAAAAAAATAAAAATTTGGCTGGTGTAGCAGGGATCGGACAAATATCGATTCCATGTATGGGCTATCTGGTTGTACACAAGTCAATCTATCGAGTTTTTCCTGAATGATCAGTGCTACTGGCTATAGCAGGCAACACTGATCATTGTATTCTGATGACAGGGAAGTCTCCCTGCTGTCAGATTACAATACCACAGTGGAAGTGACTCCCCATCCACCTTGTATGTGTGGATGGGTGAATCGGCTCTTTGACGAGAAAATATCTTTGATGACAAGGAAATATCTTTATGAAACTTTGGATTTTTTTTAACATTGATTTGTAATAAATATATTTTAACAGTACTGTTTTGATCAATGAGTATAAACACAAAATCTTGCTCCTTTCGAATTGTGTCTTAGATAGCTTGTGTTACAAGAAGGTAGTAATATACCTCAACAATTCTAGTGAAGAGATCTGTAGTTGCCATTGGCCCCTCACTATAATCTAACTAGTCAAAAGGGACATTTTAAATGCCGTGCGTAAAATATGAGGCAGATCCCTTACCCAAAGCAATTCAATCAGTATACTAATTTTTATAACGTTCCATTACCTTGTTACGCAGGACTTTTGACAGGTCTTTTCTGATCCCCATGGCTCAGTATCTAGCCTAGTCAGTGCTCCCATGTAAGAGCTAACAAACTCATTGACTATTTATACACTGACACTAATTGCAATTTAAAAAAGCCACAGATGTGGGACATTAACCTCTAATTGGCATTTTAACCCGTGTGTGTCACCTTGTGTGTTTGTACCAAGGCCATGCATTCCAGTGTATGTAAACTTTTGATCATGGCCATTTGGGTGATTTCTGTTATTATGATTTAAAAAAAAAAGAGACAAACAACTATTTGATAATAAATGGCTTCATTTGATCATCATCCTTCAATAAAAGAGCATTTTTTGGCATGATCAGTTATATTTTCAATATCAATGCCAAAATTTCACAATTTCTGCCAGGGTATGCAAACTTTTGAGCACAACTGTATGTGTTTAATAATTACTTTGTTAGCAGTCTGCACTTAGAGGCGCCTCTATACCCTTCTGTCTTGTATGTTACCTGGAGACTGCTTCAACCTCTCCCTGAGGCTTGCCCTGAGCTACAGACTTCAATATAGCTATATTTTGAGAACATTTACAGTATATCTTATATGGGTGGGGTTAGTAAATGTGACAATAATATTTCTGGTATAGATATGTATTGGGTGGTTCATCGGTTTTTTTTTTTGTTTTGTTTTTTTTAAATTTGTGTTTTTCTAAAAATCACATTAATTGTGCAAAAGCATGCCAAATGCAAACTTATCTAATGCAGCGTTTGCACTGCAAGACACTAGTTTAGAAGTTGTGTTAAGCAAGTTTCGTTTTCTTGTTTATCTTGCTCATCCTAATACAGGTTGACTTTTACTGATCAAACACCTGTAAAAGCAGGAAAAGGAGCCAGAGTAAGGCTTGCCCCATACAATTTCAGTCTATAACAGACATAATCATAAGTAGGAGTATCCCATATCCAAAAATACACGCACATGTAGAATTAATGGTTTTTTCAATAAAAAAGGTTTCCATCATTGAAAGACCTGTTATTTTGGGTTTTTTTTATGTTAATTAGTTTGGACAACTGTACTAGTTGTTTTTTCTAAACTAAACCTCAGTATTCAGGATTAATTGCCGTGTTGGCACTTTGAAATAAATAGGTTGGTTTTGTGTTGCAGTTTTGGCATTCAGGCTCAAAAAGGTTCGCAATCACTGTTCTAAGGCTTGCAGCATGGCATCTCCCTGCACATGGTACTGATGCTCTGGCTAATGTAACCACATTGTTTATGATAACCACACATGATAATGCAATCATTCTGGAATTACTTGTTCAATAGCCCAGGAGTTTTTTTTTTTTTTTTTTAAACTGTCATGTGCCAACACTAGAGATTTCCATCACAGGGGGTCTTCACTTGGACTTCTTCCCAATGTCCACCTTTGGGCTCCATGCACTCTAGCATTTTTTTATTAAAATGTTTCTGCCCCTAGAAGCTAAATAGTGTTATCCTATGTGTCCATGCACACTACCGGGGCGAACTGAAAACTAATGAGGCCCCAGGCAATAGGGGATCATGGGGCCCGTGTCCTTGCCCAAACTCAAAAAAGCCTATGAAAAAGGTACCAGGGGCATCTCATGGGGCCCCCTACTGACCCCGGGCCCTCGGGCAGTGCCCGAGTTTCCAAATGGTCAGTCTACCCCTGCACACTACTTTAGTCTATTAGCATTTTTTGAGCTTCAGCGTCTAGAAGCAGTAGGCTCCATGCACACTAGCTTTTTTTAAGCTCAAAAAACGCTTGATAAAAACCGCTAGTAATAGTAGCTTTAGTAGTGTTTTAATAGCGTTTAGAAGTCTTAGCATTTTATTAGCAATTTTACAGTACGTGTAGAGGGGGGGGGGGGAAGCTAGAAAAGCTGTTAGGAGTGTTTTAGTAGCATTTAAGTCGTGTTTTAGTAGTGCTTAGCAACATTTAGCTTTTTTTTTCTACTGGAAAAATGCTCCAAACACCTCTACAAAACAATTTTTTTTCTGCTCCTAGACGCTGAAGTGCAAAAAATGCTTATAGCCTAAAGTAGTGTGCATGGACAGATAGGATAACACTATTTAGCTTCTAGGGGCAGAAAGAAAAATGCGAATAGCTTCTAGGAGCTTAAAAAAAAATGCTAGTGTGCATGGAGCATACAAAAAAAAACAAAACTGTTTTTGTAGAGTTTTTTGGAGCATTTTTCCAGCAGAAAAAAACCCTAAACGCTACTAAAACGCTCCTAACAGCTTTTTTTTCTAGGTTTTTTTCTTCCCCCTCTACTTGTATTGTAAAAACACTAATAAAATGCTAATGCTCCTGAACACCTCTGAATGCTACTAAAAATATGCTATTGCCAGCTTTTTTTACCCAGTGTTTTTTGAGCTTAAAGAAAAAAAAATGCTAGTGTGGATTGAGATATATAGATATATATATAAAACTCTGTTTCACCAGTGATTCTTCTTTTTACAACTGAACAAGATTTATTTGTGGTACAAGTCCAAGCTGCCCGCACAGTGGCAGCTTCAGTTTAATCAACCTTCTCTTTCTAATAGGTGGTAGCAGTGAAGCAGTAGGGCCAGCACAGGTATTTTAACTGTGGACCAGAAGTGGAAACTTCCTGTAATCCTTCTTTAACATACTAAGCTCTGCCATCTAACACTGCTAGTGCACACTTTGAGAAACACGAGGGTTACAGTATATTACCTACAGGTTCATAGTAAAGTGGAAGAAGAAAGGCAATAAACCACAGAATATCAATTGCAACAGTTAAAGTGATATTAAAGGCTTTTTTGTTTTTTAATAACAAACATGTCATACTTTCCTGCTCTTTGCAATGATTTTGCACAGAGCAGCCCCAATCCTCTTGTTGGGTCCCAAACCCTCCCTCCTGCCTAGTGCCCCCATAGCAAGCAGCATATAATGCATAAAGATTTAAAAAAAAAAAAAAAATTCAAGCCTTCACAACCAGTTTAAAATAACTGTGGAAATTTTACATTTATGATTTGAAAAGTGCTGGGCTGTTTCATAACATTACTTTCAAAACTAAATTTTTTGAAACAAAAAGAAAGGAGCAACCTAATTTGACACGTATATCCGTGTCATAATAATATCTCCATCTCACTTACAATATAAATGTAGATTTATAAACCCAAGATACTAAATAGAAAAAATGGCAGTATGACAAGTGCAGCACTGCCTGCAAAAAGTGGTTAATTGAAAACCCATGCGGAGTAATGTAACTGCATACATAATAGCTACAAAAATATTTTATTTGATCACATGGATCATAAAGAGGTTAGATATTGACACGTTGAACAAATCATAATAAAATAAAAAAAATTAAAAAACATTCGACGTCTTCAAATCTGGTTATTTGTCAGCAAAAAGGAATCCACATAAGGCAATGAAGTTTCCTAACTACATAATCAAAGAATTCCATATGGTTCCACATGATATCTGGATAGGGAGATCATTCTTCAGAAATATTCTTTGGTAAACACCACAATAAATGGAATGACTTCCTATAATGGAAGTCTGCGGTGATAAAATATTTTTGTAGCTATTATCTATTACATTACTCCACATGGGTTTTCAATTAACCACTTTTTGCAGGCAGTGCTGCATTTGTCATACTGCCATTTTTTCTATTAAATTTTTCGAAACTCTGAATAATCACCATTAGTTACGATGAAAAAAAAAAAAAAGGTAGTTATCCAAACATTATGGTGGATCATCTAAAAGAATCTGTAGCACATAATGTAACAAAATCCTAGCACTCTGAAAACTACCCAAAATGCACTACGGTCACCTGATTTAGTAGAGCCATGCAATTTATTTTAATAGTTTACTTCGCCAAACAAGTGATAACCGGGGAACAAAGCGGATTATATTTCTCATGCAATGGTAATTATAAGTTTTATTTTACATTATTTACTGAAAAAAAAATTAGAATCACTGTTATAGGAAACCTTTAAAAATGTTAATTGTGCCCAAGCAGTGGCCTGAAAATGTGATAGTCTTGAATTCATCTTGAAAAATAGCAGTGCCCTTCCTAGCATGCAAATATGTGCCTAGGTACTCCCCTACATCTGCAGTGCAAGATCAAAGACACGGCTGCCTATGACTGCTAGGGTCATTTGGAGTGAGATTTGCTGATGTCACTGCTGTGCTGCTTACTGCTCTCCTTGCTGGAGGCTCAGTCCAACATGAGAAATCAATGCCCTGTCTCTACCAAAATTGCTGCCTCCCCATAGAGATATAGTGCAAAACAAGGCATTGTAAGTCAGTGCTGTATAAAAAAAAAAAAAAAATCAGCTACAGGGAGACCACAGGTAATATTGGTGGCTAGTCCTTTGCCCTCTTACCTGCTTTTTTTTTTAAAAGGCACATTTTCCAGAGTTCAGTTTCTCTTAATATGTATGAGCAGTTTCAATGGCCATCACCTTCCCTAATTCCATTCTCAATCCTATTAGACATAATGATTCTTCGTCACAGCTTACCCAGGTCCAGACTGTGGTATACAGACCACTGCTCTAGCTGTTTACTTCCATTCTCCAACCCAACACTTCAAACTGTACTCTTGTGCTTTTTTTAATAGGAATTAACATGCATGCTCTAAGTAGAACTGTATTTTTATAGGTAAGCAGTGAGCAGCTCAGAGTACAGAGCTGGAATATGGGGAAGAGAAAGGTGAAGCTGTTCTCTGCAAAGAATAGTCTGGCCTAGAGAAAGCTGGGTAATGTGAGGTAATATGCGCAAGTGTGGTTAGGATGGCAAGGGAAGTGGGGGATAAGGGAGGTTAAGACTCTTAAAAGTGCACTTACATGTTAAAACTAGAAAACCACTGAAGAAAAGTAAAATCATACACTGATATGTATATTAACAGGTTGAATTCTCATGGATACTGGCTCAAATTCTTATCTAACTGCATCCATTATGTGAAGATACCAGATACAACATTTTACGGCAGATATGACAGTTATACATTACTTAGTACATAAACAACATGACATTAAAATAAACAAACAATGCAGCTAAATGTAGATATAAAAGTACAAAAACTCACAAAGGGGCAGAGAAATTGTTACGAAGGAGGGGAGACGGATATTTACAGTCCTCCTTACCTGAACCCGTTTGTTTTTCCAAAAGATATTGTAAGCCTCAAGGAAAAATGGCACGAGCCATAATTAGTAATTCATTTAAAGTGCCTACAGCTACACATTCGGATTGCAGACAGGGGACTGGTTGACACATCAAGACGTGAAGGTAAGGGCACAATTACATGCACACTCCAGCTTGGGTCACATGAGAGCTTTTCATATGCCTGAAATTTCAAGCCTGTAATTCTGTTATACAAGAGGATCTTTACTCCTCAAAAAAATGCTGCATGCTCAAAGGAGCAGAGGTCTTCCCATGCACTCCAATATTCAGTGATCTTCATTACACAAGGAATATTAATTACAGTGAATCCACTATAAACATCGTTGGCATAAAAAGCTCTCCTGTGATCTTGCCTTTTAATAGGGTGATCCATGGTTCCAAATGTATTTAACTTTTAGTGAAAACATTATTCCAAAGTATTCTTATGATAAGTAGATGATAATACATTTGACATCTCTTGGAATGTGGACTTGTTCAGGATCTAGACCAAGTCTAGTCACCAAGTCCTTTATTCCCCCCCTTTAAAACTTCTAGATCTCTCTTTAGAGAAATATCATGTCAGAGGCTGAAAACACAACCAGCTGTATCAGGTTTGCTACATTAAGACTTTTTGGGCTTGATATGATTTGTTGAATTGGATCAGGATAGCTGGGAACTGCTCCATATAAAAGCTGTAAAAAGATTAGTTAACAGCAAGTGGTTCTAACATGCATTATAAAACAGAGTCTTGAAAAAAAAAAAAAACAATATCTTGTATAGAAGTCAGGTAGGGAAGTTTGGCACTGCTCTGGTTTCTTCTATATTAGGCTGCATTCAAACCTGAGTGTTGTGTTTTTGCACATTTTTCCTGGACATTTTGTCATTCGCTCGTATAAGCTTTTTGTACAGCGTTTTCCAAGAGTCACATTTCCTGCTGTAAATCATTTCAAAGCTCTGTCCAGGGATACTCATAGTCAAACACCTTGGTAAATGGTCACAGCTCTGTTAAAAAGTGGATGATTATCCAGTTTGAATTTTCAGACCTCCTTAGGAGATCAAATTTTTCTCCTGCAGAAGCTGAAAGATCGCTTCTCCTCTCCCTCCATAGGCTTTCAGCCGCTGGAAAGGAAAGGTATATACAGTATCTCACAGAAGTACACCCCTCACATTTTTGTTAATATTTTATTTATCCTCAGAGTTCAATGCCATGAGGTGTCATGTTGACCTTCCAGTAACCAATATGAGAGAGTGAGAGCGATAAACACCAGATTTAACACACCTGCTCCTCATTCACGCTTGAGACCTGGTAACACTAAGGAGTCACTACACCGGGGAGGGAAAATGGCTAATGGGCCCAATTTGGACATTTTCACTTAGGGGTGTACTCACTTTTGTTGCCAGCAGTTTAGACATTCATGGCTGTGTGTTGAGTTAGTTTGAGGGGACAGCAAATTTACACTGTTATACAAGCTGTACACTCACTACTTTACATTGTAGCAAAGAGTCATTTCTTCAGTGTTGTCACATGAAAAGATAGAATCAAATATTTACAAAAATGTGAGGGGTGTACTCACTTCTGTGAGATCCTGTAATTCAGCTCTAGTATTTGTGTATTATTCCACTAACATTTGAGCAAGGGCCTATTTTAAGCAGTACCCATCTATTAAACTGTATTTCACTAAAGAGGTTAGACTTTAAAAGAACTTGGTATAAGGTTGATGCTTTTAAATGTTCAAAAACCTGTCCTATCCAACACTTCCATATGCTATCTTTGCTATGTTGCCATAATAACAAACCAACAGCTTGAAGACAAACAAGGCTAAACTAGGTATTAATCATGACAATTCGAATCACAGGAACAGCCTAGTATAAACATTATCTACTTCCTCAACCCCTTAACTGCCTTTGGTTATCTAAATACTTCTCATGTCAACGTAATAGGTTTTAAAGGGCAGATTTAAATTCAGATGAACTCATGTAAAGTAATGGGAGGGGGAAGGGGTCAAATACAGACTTAAAGAGAACCTGTAATAAGCATACCATTTTAAACTTAAGCAACCTAAAACATGATAAAGTCAAGCTCGAAGGAGCAGGGCCCTCAAATCCCTCTTGTATTGAACTATATTGTTGCTGTATTGTCTCCCGTTATATTGTAAAGCGCTGAACAAACTGTTGGCACTATATAAATCCTGTATAATAAAGTCAAGGCCTGCATTCACCACAAACCTGGGTTTAGGAGATTACCAGTGTACAAAGTTTTTCTGATAAGATAAATGCATTCTTCACTGGTTCTACTTCTGGGGGCTATATTCATTTCATATGTATATATTTATACCAGGTTCACATAAAATAACCAATGTGAGATTTTAAAACACTATCTAACGTTATGTAAAACAGCACAGCAACATAAACCAAAGTGAATTTGGAAATGCTACCATTTTTTGTAAGATAATAAAAAATAATTATAGGTACTTGTCATTCTACACACTTACCACACACTTTACAAACTGTAATCTCTTCTTCAGATTTACCAACAACTATGTAGTGTGAGGGCCTACCAGGATGGATTGTTTATGCAGGCCCTAACACTGCACATCATTTGTTGGTAAATTTTTTAGACTGCCAAAAAAACAGAACCAGTAGTTTCTGAAAGGTCTGCAAATAGATGACAGGCCATGTAAAACACAACAAAAATTTGAGCGAAGAGGAGAAAAAAAAAAGTGATTTTGAAATTGATGGCAGCAACAGGTCTCAGAAAAATTGGGACAGGTCCAAGTTTACCATGTTGTAGCATCCCCTCTTAACAACACTCTGTAAATGTCTTGGAAAGGAGGAGACCAGTTGCTAGAGTTTTGGGAGAGGAATGTTGTCCCATTCTTGCCTTATGTAGGATTCAGACTGCTCAACATTTTGGGGTCTTCTTAGTCGTATTTTTTGGTTGAAGATGCGCCAAATTATTTTCATTTGGTGAAAGGTCTGGACTACAGGCAGGCCAGGTAATCACCCTGACTCTTCTACTACGAAGCCATAGAGGTAGTATGTGGTTTAGAAAAGGACATCGCCTGGCTTGGAGCATATGCTGCTGGATATATATTTCAGCATTCATGTGCCTTTCCAGATATGCAAGCTGCAGAGATTGTTCCAGATTTTTTAAATCTCTTGATATTATGTACTGTGGATGATGATATATTTAAAGTCTTTTCAATTTAACACTGAGGAACATTATTCTGAAATCGTTCGACAATTTTTAGATGCAGCCTTTCAGATTGGTGAACCTCTGTCCATCTTTGCTTCTGAGACACTCTGTCTAAGATACGCTTTTTATACCCAATAATGTTACTGACCTGTTGCAATTAACTTAATTCATTCCTCAGCATAATTGCAAAGACTTTAAATATATCAATTGAAAATATCTGACACATCTTGAAACAAAAAATACGTTAGACGACTCAAAACTGTTGATGGTGAAAATGTTAGAATTTTACTGTATATCTGGCTGGAATAGGACAACGTTGCTCTCCCAAAACTACAGCAACTGGTCTCACTTCCCAGACGTTTACAGAGTGCTGTTAAAAGAAGAGGTGATGCTACAACCATGGTAAACCTGGTCCTGTCCCAACATTTTTGAGATGTGTCTCATCAATTTTCAAATTAAATTTTTCTTAAAAAATGGTACATTTTCTCAGTTTAAACATCTGATATCAAAAGATGTGCTGTGCTTCACTCAATGATGCTAAATTCATATAATAAATACATCCATGTACTTCTATTAATAAATGCCAAAAATATTATATTAAATGAATAAATCAACCTAGATCAGTAACCAAAAGCAATGAAAGAAATTCATGTTCTCTTAAAATGAAATAAATATCCAGTGCTTCTTAATGGATCTCCTGTGTGAAAATAACTAAAATTTGTGTGCTCCCCCACCAGTTGTGCGCTCACCTTAGAAATATGACCAAACCATTAAGTGAGGTCATATAACGCTTGTGTCCCTTTAAATGGGCCAAATTGTGTATGGTATCCTGCTGTTAGGGGTCCCCTTCACTCGATCGTCGGGCTCTCCTTCCACAATTAATCAAGCAAAACCGGTGGGGAAGCACACAAATTTTAGTTATTTTCACACAGGAGATCAATTAAGAAGCACTGGATATTTCATTTTAAGGGAACATGAATTTCTGAAGAAGCATATATGGACTTTTTTTGACATGTATATGGACATTGCTTTTGGTTACTGATACTGGTTGATTTATTCATTTAATATAATATTTTTGACACTTATTAATAGAAGTACATGGATGTATTTATTATTTGAATTTAGCATTATTGAGTGAAGCGCAGCACATTTTTTGTTATTTAGTATTGGTTTAACACAATAGTATGAGTATATGTTAGGTGCAGGCGATTCACAATTAGCTTTCTGGACTATTCATCACTTATATAGCAGCTTACAAGTCTTCACTTTTATATTAAACATCTGATATGTTTTCTATTGTGAATAAAATATGGGTTTATGAGATTTTTAAATCCTAGTATTCGGTTATGTAGATTTTGTACAGCGTCCCAACTTTTTTGGAATTAGGGTTGTATTAATAAAAGTAAAAACAAACAATACAGTGGGAGAGAACTTCAGTTCTTAGGCCTAAGCCAACTTTGGCATATCTGCTTCTGTGCAAAGATTGGATTATATCATGTGACCTATACCTTAATGTGATATGAAACTTAATATAATTGTTTCCACTTTCTGTCTCCATTAAGATTATGCTAAATAAGTAATGGCTTTAGATAAGTTCCCTTCTACTGTACCTCTCCTGTACTGTATTCCTATTGATAACAAATTAGAGGGAAAAAAATATCCATTTTGAGGTTTGGCATTCCATTTAATGTTCTGCAGGTAAGGGCATAGGAAGCCTAATGCTCTGAGTGTAGAGTTATTTTGTTACGTTCCTCTAAAGTCCTTTGTTGCTCTGGGTGCTTGATACACAAAGGCTTATTTTTGGAGGTGAAAGGTTTTCCAGAGAAGTGGAGATGCCCATAGTGACAATATTTCTTAGGAGATTTAAGGGGAATCTGAAATTACTAGTTGCTGGCCATCTTGAAAGTCACCAAAATAAATAAATCGGAGACCCAAAATTGCTTACTTATTCTGGATCAGTGATTCTAAGTCCCTGATGTCCAACCCTTCAGCCTTTTTGCACTTATTGTACGGCCCTTTGGGCCCTTGCAGTCTGTATCTAATGAAGGAAAAATATTCTTTTGCCTGGCTTTTTGTAGTTAAATGGAAAAACTTATTTCTTGAATTTCTTGAAAACTATCTATCTAACCTTTTTTGTGTGCTCCATCCCTTTTCTCTTTTAATTTTTTTCTTCTTTTATAATGGATCATGCCAAGAGAAACTGAAAATGTGGAACAAGTATTTTTTTCCAGGGTGTAGGGAGGATGTATTTGAAAAATGATAAAAAAAAAAATTTTGCCTTTAGTTCTACTTTAACAAAGAGTAAGAGAGGGTAAAACCTCAGTCAGCTTTTTTGCCAACTGTGCCCATTGGGGAGATTTGCCCTTCATGTTCTATCCCATAGCCAAAACCGTAAGTGAGAGAAAATCCATTCAACGTTAGGAAATCCCGGGATGTCACCAGAAATAGTGTCCCCATTGGAAGATTTCCCTCCTATTACTCTTTTGGGGACAACCTATAATTTAAGATTTTCTTTTACTTTTGATGATAAAAAGTAAACATGACAAATAGAGAGGGTGAATCTCCCTAATGGGGACACAGACAGCAATAAAAACTAGACAGATGTTCTAATCCATCTCCACTTCAAAACTAAAAAAAATGTTTTGCCTTTATTTATGCTTTAAGCAGTGATCTCTAGCAATTTCATGTAACCTTTCTTAAATCTAAAATGGTCTCCTGAAGTATGTCCCCTCTCTCATGTAGCATGCCCATGGTTACTACTATCTCCTGTAACATGCTTGTAGTCTTTGATTCTCTGCTGTTGTCTGCAGTCTCTGGCAGCTGTAGCATAACACTGAATATTATATGCGGCTCTTTGACGATGTCAGGAGCCACACTTGAAGTCTCCTGTTGTAAGATGGCCATCACTGCTCTACAGGCTTAAGCTATTGGAACAGCATTACAGTCTGGCAAAAAAGCATATTCAAAAGGGGAGGATAGCGATGACAGCACCCTCACTTCATCAGAACTTATTTGCTTTAATAATGAAAACGGACTATTCATTTGGAAAGAAAAAAAATGTATCATCAGAAGGAGAGTTTCCTTTTTTTCGTGAATAAGTCATATTTAAAATGATGTCAACTTGTGAAATAACTTGTGATGTTCACTTGTTTATATTCACTGCAATGACTATACTGTATGTAATATGGATACTGGTAATGAAAAAAAGCCACATAATCCTGCTTCCCTGCCTTCTGTTGTGCTTCATGAATTAGCGGTCAGTAATCCTGTAAGTATGTATTCCAGGCACCCCGAGCTCAAACTGTCAAAAAGAAGCTTGGCACCCTGAAATAAAGCTCCAACCAACCAGTGTTAGAATATCAAATGCTTGCATTGAGAAGTGAAATACAGGCAGGTAAGGCTTAACCCTAAGGTGTTTCTAGAAAGTTATTAGGTGAGGCCAAATCTCTTCTTGTGCTTAGAGACAATTTTTTTTAGGTCAGTGAAAGCCAATAGCCATCTGGTAGCATTTGCGATTAGGCATGAATTTTAAAAATTTAGAGGGTCAGAAAAGTGCCAATAAGCAGGTCACTTGTATCAGAACCTGGCAACCAAAAATAATTTGTACACAATTACCTTCCCATAAGCCTATGTCACTATTAAAACCAGAAATCCTAAAATAACCTCTAATCTTTAGTCTCCAGATATTCACCTCACATCAGCAAAGTACATCTTCCTAGGTTTGCTAAACATCTGTGCCAACTGCTGCCACCAAAACACAAATTTACCACATAAACCTGCAGCATGTAACACGGATATGTGAGCAAAGCTATCGGTGTACATTAGCACTGCTCTGTACTTTGAATGCATCTTTAAAAAGATCATGCAGTCTCAGTAATGTGTAAAGTATCTGGAAAATAGCCATCAATGCGCTGACACCAGTGGTCACAATATCTAATGGTGACTCCAGAGTCATATTAGGCACAAGGCAACTCTGTACGTTTGCTAAAGTGACAAAATTCACCAGCTACTGGGTTGGTTAAGTCTTATGCTGGTAATACATATAATGATGATAAAATGATCATCTATAGATTTGATAATTACAAACCTTTATAATCGCCTTTGCTTTGAAGGAAAGCGGTTTAAACAAAGAAAAGATCCACTTGCTGGAACTCAACTGGATTTTTCTGCTGGCCAGATTAACACACAGACAGTAAAGGATCTGGGAGATTATATTTCTCTACCACTGATCTCTTTAGAAATGAAGAGAAACCTTTGGCTGAAGGTCCTACAGATCCCAAAAGTGTTGATTTCCTGGTCTCACAACCCATGGGGAGGGTCCGTCTGTTGACCTCTATATTGCTACAAAATGCATATTTGAACTTAACTAGATTATAGGAGAAAACAGACACCCTCTCTATTTGTCCTATTTACGGTTATCATTGAAAGTAAAATAAAATCCCACATTTTGGGTTGTCCCCAGAAAAGCAATAGAGGGGAAATTTTCCAATGGGGACACTAGTTCTGGTTACCTAGGAGTCCCCCAAGGAATTCCCCTAATTTGCAGGATTTTCTCTCACTTCCTGTTTTGGCTAAGGGACAGGAAGTAAAGGTAAATCTCCCCAATGGGTCAAAAAATAAACTAATACAGGTTATAACCCTCCCTTTCTCTATCCAAAATTAAAAAAAAAAAAAAAAGGTTTTGCCTATAGTCCTACTTTAACCTTTACCTTATTTAATGCTAATCCTATACAATATCAGTACCTGGCAAAGAGTACAGCTATGAATAGGGCCCTTTCCTCTGACAATTACGTCCTATACTTCAAAAAAACTTAAGAAAAATGTAATAAAATGGAAAAATAAATGGCAGTATTTATGTCAAAATGACTGTTCTGGGCACTTAATTATACCACTTTATAAACCATAATAAACTACACACATACACACTTGACTGTTACCTAATACCAATCTATGTGCTGCAGCAGTTACATACAATACAAATGGAAACAGGGTGGATTTATCCATCTCAAATTAGCAACTTCATTCCAGAAGCATGAGTTAGGAAGTAAAGTTCTAGATCACGAGTGCAGAAATCTCAACACAGCAAAGCCCCTTATGCCTCATGCATCCATCAAAAAGCCATGCTAACAGGTTAGATTGGGAATGAAAGAAAAGCAAACAGGCTACACAAATTACAAGTTTCCTGTGTCTTAGCAGCACACAGTACATAGGAGGATGAATATAGGCGAGACCTTTAGGCTCTTAAAAAGAAGTACCCTCTCTAATTGGTTGAGGTTTTTGGACTGTTCACCATTATTAGTGTCCACTTTGCAGAGAAGACACGAAGAGATCTGCAGAAAACAGGTAAATGTATGATTGAAACATAAGGACAAACATAAAGGAGCACAAAGGAAAAAGGGTCTTACCAGACAAAAAGACAAACATGGCAAAATGTTTAAAAAGCAAATAAATAAAAGACAAATTACAACAAAGTACATCAATGCTGAAGCACAGATAGAACCACAGTGATGCCTTCATAAATTCAGACTAATTAATTCTTTCTGGAAAAAAAAAAATCTGACATGAAGAACAGATTGAAAAGCTTTGAAACATTTATATAGAACATGTATCAGTGGTGAGGGGTTAGGACCCTTGCAAAAGTTTTTAATGCGGTCTTTTCTACTGCAGTGGGAATTCACCATTTACTTTTGTCCTCCCTTCCTAATACTAGGACTGAACGTGAGAAAAATCTACCATTGTGAGTTTTGACCAGAATAGGAGGAAAATGGAATTCGTCACATGCAGAAACCTTTCTACCGACATGTGCCTCTTGGTGAGTCTGCTTTCCAAAGTCATGTCATTCTGTTCTGTGCAACTGGCGCTCTATCACCCTGAGAGAGATCGTATGCAAAACCAAGAATGCCTGGCCCGCAATTCCAGAAAGTCTCTACATATGGTGTGCCTAAAACACCAGATGGTAACAAGGTGATTTTATGCAATGAGGTAATCTAATGCACCTCACTCTACGACTGGGTGCAAAACAAGAGCCCTGGATAAGTACATTGGGGGAGAATGTTTCAAACTCAGACCAGGCAAAATCTGGAGCAGATGTGCAGGGCAACCAGTTTTATCTTTAATTTGAACACTAAAGATAGAAGCTGATTGGTTGCCACGCACAGCTGCTCCAGATTCTGGCTGCTCCAAATCCCCCTGTGTTCCCCATAAGTTTTCCAAGGTTACATCTGCAATATCTGAATTAAGTTTACTTTTAACCCTTTCACCACCATCGTAACTATTACAGCAACAGCAGCACTGGCATGTAAACAAACTCACAGCTGACAGGTATGTAGTAGAAATGTATTTATAATAGTGCACACAGCGCTCTCCAACTTGGATCAAACTTTTTGTGCCAAATATTATACAGGATTTATAATCAGCCATTTTCCACAGACACGGTCACTTTGATATTACAGTATCATGGGCAGCACAAAAACAAACTTACGCTTTATCTGAAGTATCTAGATGTAGCAACTGAGACAAAAATAAAATCTGTAGCAATGTAGATTTTACTCCAGGACCACTTTTGGCAGAGAATACTCTTTAGGCAGGTAAAGATGTTGTTTCTTATGCCTAGTGTGTCATGCATACAGACATCTAGAGGCTGCAAGTCCTCTAATATACAATCCCTAGTGTTTTCCCATACCTGGGGAAACACAGGTGCCACGCACAGCTTCCCATACAAGTAAATGGCTGTATATGGCAATACTGGTGTAAAAGCCAATGGCTTTTGCATGTGTGAGCAGCATATTTCTCCCAAAGTGTCTCTTTCACACTTGGGGAAAAGCCCCTGGATGACAGTGTGGCATTTTTTGCTTCAAAAGCATGGGAAAGTGCTGGGAATTTTATGCGAATGTAACTTGCAGCCTCTGAAAGTCTGTGTGTATGAGGCCAAAGGAATACGTTTTTCTCCGCTCTGCTGTTAACGGAAATTTCCTCCTGGAAATATTGGATCCATGGCTCTCTCACTTCAGCTATGCACAGTGAAATCCAAGATAGCTAAAAGACTTATTATTTGTTTTAAAGTCACACATTTCATTTTTGGAGAAGTGTTAATTGGTTATCTATGTTGAGAAAACATGTTGAAGTGTGATTTGATTTAGGTAGCAAGTGATATATGTAGCTGGTAATATAATCAATGCATATTACACAATAGTGTAAATGTAATAGGTTAAATGTTTAAGGGAAGGGGTGGTTTGTGTATATGAGCAACGTTTGTATGCCCCTATTCCCTTAAGACTCCCCCTTAAAATTGCGATTATACGTTCAACTCTCACCCATATGACTCATACACCAGAGTTGCCCTCTTTCTGCTCTCTCAATCACTCCTGTTAAGGGTCATGTCAGCATCTAGAGATGAGCGAATTATTCAAAAATTCGATTCGGCTGATTCGCCGAATTCGCGGAATAAATTCGATTTGAGGTGAATATATTCGCTGCGAATTTAACTTAGAAAAAGGGTGTTTCTAGGCTTCAGAGAGCCTTTATATTAGTGCAGAACACTGTACCTTTAATTTAAATGCCCTTGGAGTCTGCTTGGGAAGAGAAATAATACTGTCAGTCAGTATGACATGCAGATGAGTGCCGTCGATCTTAGAATCACCGCACACTTCACTCATTTGGGCAGTCACGGGGCCAAAACCAGAGTGTGGAGCCACAGTGTGGCGGTCGAGGCAGCAGCAATGGGAGGCCATACAGCACCCTATGACAAAATGGAACCCACCAGCAGTGTGAGGAGACCTGAAAGTGGCACATGGCAGAGTGTGGCGATGGAGACAGCAGCAATGGGAGGCCGTACAGGGACCCATGACACACTCTGGACCTGGCAGCAGCATGAGGAGGCGGTACAGGGGCCCATGACAGATTACGGGCCTGGCAGCAGCATGAGGAGTCGGTACGGGGGCCCATGGCAGATTACGGGCCTGGCAGCAGCATGAGGAGGCGGTACAGGGGCCCATGGCAGAGTGGCGGAGCGTAAGCAGCTAAAATTGAAGGCCATACAGAGGCCTATGTTAAAAAGTCCCCCCAGCAGCAGCGTGGGGAGACGACTATCAAGAGTCCAATGGCAGAGTGGTGGAGCAGAAGCGGCTTCAATTGAAGGCCATACACAGGCCTAGGTTAAAAAGCGGAAGCCGTCAGCAGCGTGAGCAGACGACAGAGGCACATGGCGCAGGGTGGCGGTGGAGGCAGCAGCAATGGAAGGCCATACAGCACCCTATCACAAAATGGAACCCACCAACAGTGTAAGGAGACCTGAAAGTGGCACATGGCGCAGGGTGGCGGTGAAGGCAGCAGTATTCGGAAGCCAAACACAGGCCTCGGTTAAAAAGCGGAAGCCGTCAGCAGCGTGAGCAGACGACAGAGGCACATGGCGCAGGGTGGCGGTGGAGGCAGCAGCAATGGAAGGCCATACAGCACCCTATCACAAAATGGAACCCACCAACAGTGTAAGGAGACCTGAAAGTGGCACATGGCGCAGGGTGGCGGTGAAGGCAGCAGTATTCGGAAGCCAAACACAGGCCTCGGTTAAAAAGCGGAAGCCGTCAGCAGCGTGAGCAGACGACAGAGACACATGGCGCAGGGTGGCGGTGGATGCAGCAGTATTCGGAAGACAAACACAGGCCTCGGTTAAAAAGCAGAAGCCGTCAGCAGCGTGAGCAGACGACAGAGACACATGGCGCAGGGTGGCGGTGGATGCAGCAGTATTCGGAAGCCAAACACAGGCCTCGGTTAAAAAGCGGAAGCCGACAGCAGCGTGAGCAGACGACAGAGGCACATGGCGCAGGGTGGCGGTGGAGGCAGCAGCAATGGAAGGCCATACAGCACCCTATCACAAAATGGAACCCACCAACAGTGTAAGGAGACCTGAAAGTGGCACATGGCGCAGGGTGGCGGTGGATGCAGCAGTATTCGGAAGCCAAACACAGGCCTCGGTTAAAAAGCGGAAGCCGTCAGCAGCGTGAGCAGACGACAGAGACACATGGCGCAGGGTGGCGGTGGATGCAGCAGTATTCGGAAGCCAAACACAGGCCTCGGTTAAAAAGCGGAAGCCGTCAGCAGCGTGAGCAGACGACAGACACATGGCGCAGGGTGGCAGTGGAGGCAGCAGTATTCGGAAGCCAAACACAGGCCTCGGTTAAAAAGCGGAAGCCGTCAGCAGCGTGAGCAGACGACAGAGGCACATGGCGCAGGGTGGCGGTGGATGCAGCAGTATTTGGAAGCCAAACACAGGCCTCGGTTAAAAAGCGGAAGCCGTCAGCAGCGTGAGCAGACGACAGAGACACATGGCGCAGGGTGGCGGTGGATGCAGCAGTATTCGGAAGCCATACACAGGCCTAGGTTTAAAACTGGAACCCAGCAGCGTGAGCAGACGACAAAGACGCACATGGCAGAGGATGGATCTGGCAGCAGTATGAGAAGGCGGTACAGGGGCCCGTGGCACAGTGTGGTGATGGGGGCTACAGCAACTGGATGCCAGAAAGTGGCCGATAGGGCTATATACTGCATGGAATTATAAAGTTGTAAAGACAGCGGCCTATTTGTCCCTAATAACATGTTTGGGGCATGATTCATGGCGGATTTAGTCAGTTGTGTCAGGAACTGGTGGTTTGAAATCCAGACTAATCCACGCCTGATTCATTTTCACAAACGTGAGTCTCTCCACACTTTGGGTGGACAGTCGTGTCCTCCGCAGAGTTACAATACCTCCTGCCGCACTAAACACGCGCTCCGATGCCACGCTACTGGCCGGGCATGACAGCCTTTCAAGGGCAAATTCAGCTAGTTGGGGCCAAAGGTCAAGTTTCGTTGCCCAGTAGTCAAGGGGATTGTCTACCTCGGTTGGCAGGGTGCTGTCCAAGTAGGCCTGTTTGAGGTCCTGCTCCAGGTCCACCTGATGCTGCTGCTGCTGCGGCTGGTTAGTAGTTTCCTCACTGCGCTGGTGAAGAAAGCTACTCATCATCGACTGCAGACTGAGGCAGCCGCTGCTGGTGGAGCTGCCACTGCTCCTACCACCCCACCCCTCCCCTGCTGCCATGGCAGCGGAACGCGAGCGCACAGGGCCCACAGTGTCTGAGGATGGACGTTGGCGCAGAAAGGCAGAGACCAACTGACTACATAGGTGGTATTTATAGTACTTTATTTTGGCCTCCCTCTCAGCAGGTGTGAAAAAGGCCACCATTTTTGAACGGTAGCGAGGGTCCAACAAGGTGGACAGCCAAAAGTCATCCCTCTGTCTGATGGTTATTATTCGGCTGTCGCTACGCAAGCAACCGAGCATGCTATGGGCCATTTGTGCCAAGGAATGCGAGGGACTCCCTGCCTCCATCTCCACAGCATACTGCCACGGTGCGTCTGGGTCCTCTGTCTCCTCCTCCTCCTCCTCTTCCCCTCCTCCTCTACCAGATGCTCCTGCTCCTCCACTCCTGTCCGCTGAGTGGAAAAACCACCCATTTCACTCAATAATTCCTGAGCACCAATGTCCTCCTCTACCTCCTCCTCTTCTTCCTGTCCTGCCCCCACAGGGGTCATGTGGCATTGAGATCTGTGCGCCACGTCTACCACACCCTGACCAGCCATTGTTAACAGCATTTGTTCCAGGACGTGCAACAGAGGAATGACGTCATTCATCCCATAGTCCTGCCGACTCACGAATAGCGTGGCCTCCTCAAAGGGCCTGAGCAAGCGGCAGGTGTCACGCATGAGCTGCCAATGGCTGACATCTAAGTTACACAGGGGAGTACCTTTATCCGCTTGTAACATCAGGAAATCGGTGATGGCCTTTCGCTGTTCGTAAAGGCGGTCTAACATATGTAGGGTTGAATTCCACCTTGTTGCAACGTCGCAGATCAGGCGATGCTGTGGAATTCCGTTCTGCCGCTGCAGCTCAAGGAGGGTGTGCTTTGCGGTGTAGGAATGGCTGAAATGCATGCAAAGTTTACGTGACATTTTAAGGATGTCTTGCAGTGGGATGGTGGATTTTAGGAACCGCTTGACAACCAGATTGAACACGTGAGCCATGCATGGCGCATGGCACAACCTTCCTTGACGCAGAGCAGACACCATGTTCTTTCCGTTGTCGGTCAACATGGTTCCGATTTTCAGTTTGCGCGGAGACAGCCATCTGCCGATTTCTCTGTTCATTACACTCAGAAGTTCCTCCCCTGTGTGACTACGTTCGCCAAGGCATACCAGGTGCAGCACAGCGTGACACAGTTGCGCCCTGCACATGTGATATGCCGGTCGGGTAATGGGACTTGGCACGGGGGTGGCGGCTCAGGACACGGCGGAAGAAGAGGTGGTAGAGGCGGACATCTTTGCTGGACCAAGGACGTGCAAACGTGGAGGCAAAAGCGGCGTGACCTGTTCAAGTTGCTGGTGCGGCTGTGCCGGCACCACGTTCACCCAGTGGGCCGTAAATGACATGTACTGTCCCTGACCGTAGTTACAGCTCCACACGTCGGCGCTGCCGTGCACTTTGGCAGAGACCGACATGCTCAAAGACTGGCCCACCATCTCTTCTACATGTGAATGCAGGGCTGGCACTGCCTTTTTGGCAAAGAAATGCCGGCTTGGCACTCTCCACCGCGGCTCGGCACAAGCCATCATTTCTCGGAAAGGTGCTGAGTCCACCACTTGGAAAGGGAGGGACTGCAGCACCAGCAACTTGGACAGGAGGACGTTCAGCTTCTGCACCGTCGGGTGCGTGCTCGCAAACTGTTGTCTCTTGGAAACGGATTCCAAGAAAGACTGCTGACGGAATCCGTGAAGAGGAGTAGCAGGAGAAGGAGCATCTGAACGAGCGGAAGATGCCAACGAGCGACAACTCCCCTCAGCAGAGGTGTTGGAGCCTTGACTGGCTGATAGAGGGCGATTGACGTCGGGTGACGGAGCAAGTAACGGAGCAGGTGATGGAGCGGGGGCTGGGGCAGGCAGAACCGCCGTATCTTTATCACGGTTTTTCCAGGCCACCGAATGGCGACGCTGCATATGCTGATGCAACGCTGTAGTCCCAACATGGGCCCCCTGGCCACGCTTGACTTTCTGGCCACATAGTCGACATACGGCTACGTTTACTTCCTCGGGCGGCTTGACGAAAAATTGCCACACCGCCGAGTAGGAAACTTTGCCCCCGCTACTCCTCACTGGCTGACTGCTACTTCCTCCGTGCACACCGGCACCACTACTGGCCGTGGTGGTAGGCTGCAGTGGAGCTGGTGCTCTACTCCGTGGCCGTTTGCCTCCACTGACACTGCTGCGACCCTGCTGCCTCCTGGGCAACCCACCGACTGTTTTGCTCGCTGGCAAGCTGGCACCCTCTTCTCCTGATGATGCGGAAGCAATAGCCTGATGGCGATGAGGCTGCCAAGTGCGATCAGCCTCATCATCATCAATTAGGGTCTCCGCGTCACTACTAGCCCCCTCGGCTGCGTGTGGGTCAGGAGACAGACCTGTCTCTAGACCGGCTACCGAGCCACTCTCCTCGCCAGTACTTCTTCGCCTGGCTGCTGAAGAGGCGGATGTCTCCCCCCGTTCCTGACCGCCCTCTGTTAGCTCTTCCTCACTGTACAGTGGGGCTGAGCCCACAGCATGCGATACTTCGCTTGGTGAGGGAACAGCAAAGGACAGGGGCAGGTCGAGGACACGTGATTTCAGTGGGCTTGCTCCCGGGCCATGCCAACTAACGGTTGTGTCTGACGTACCCACCGACCGTTGGCTGTAGGTGTCAGAGGTGACCTGGGAAGAGGAAGACGACCGAGTCAACCAATCGATGACGGCAGGGTTGTCGGTGGAGACACGACCGCTGGATGACACCGGGAGCACTGGCCTCTGGCTGTGACTAGTGCTGCCTCGACCCCTTCCTCTGCTGCCACGTCTGCTCGCTCCTGAAACATTGCCTCCTCTGCCACTCCTCTGCGTGTTGTCTGACATACTCTTTAATTCAATAAGCACCCCAAAAATAAAACCGGATTTAACTCTTTGAACGTACAATAGTGGTTGTGAAGCAGAAAGTCAGTTTATTGTACACAATCGGTCAATTGCAGCTTGCCGTTGGCTGGAAACTGTACGTTTGTGTCACTGGAATGCACTAATCACCCAAAAAATATTACCGCCAGCCAGCGTCTAAATGGATTTAACTCTTTGAACGTGCAATAGTGGTTGTGAAGCAGAAAGTCAGTTTATTTAGCACAATCGGTCAATTGCAGCTTGCCGTTGGCTGGAAACTGTACGTTTATGTCACTGGAATGCACTAATCACCCAAAAAATATTACCGCCACCCGGCGTGTAAATGGATCTAACTCTTTGAACGTACAATAGTGGTTGTGAAGCAGAAAGTCAGTTTATTGTACACAATCGGTCAATTGCAGCTTGCCGTTGGCTGGAAACTGTACGTTTGTGTCACTGGAATGCACTAATCACCCAAAAAATATTACCGCCAGCCGGCGTCTAAATGGATTTAACTCTTTGAACGTACAATAGTGGTTGTGAAGCAGAAAGTCAGTTTATTTAGCACAATCGGTCAATTGCAGCTTGCCGTTGGCTGGAAACTGTACGTTTATGTCACTGGAATGCACTAATCACCCAAAAAATATTACCGCCACCCGGCGTGTAAATGGATCTAACTCTTTGAACGTACAATAGTGGTTGTGAAGCAGAAAGTCAGTTTATTGTACACAATTGGTCAATTGCAGCTTGCCGTTGGCTGGAAACTGTACGTTTGTGTCACTGGAATGCACTAATCACCAAAAAAAATATTAGCGCCAGCCGGTGTCTAAATGGATTTAACTCTTTGAACGTACAATAAGTAACGATTCTGTGTCCCTGAGTAACGATTCTGTGTCCCTGAGTAACGATTCTGTGTCCCTGAGTAACGATTCTGTGTCCCTGAGTAACGATTCTGTGTCCCTGAGTAACGATTCTGTGTCCCTGAGTAACGATTCTGTGTCCCTGAGTAACGATTCTGTGTCCCTGAGTAACGATTCTGTGTCCCTGAGTAACGATTCTGTGGCCCTAAAGTCTCTGTGGCCCTAAAGTCTCTGTGGCCCTAAAGTCTCTGTGGCCCTAAAGTCTCTGTGGCCCTAAAGTCTCTGTGGCCCTAAAGTCTCTGTGGCCCTAAAGTCTCTGTGGCCCTAAAGTCTCTGTGGCCCTAACTCTGTCCCTCAATACACAGAGGTCTGTCTCTCTTGAATGACCGGAGGCTAATGGAGAATTCGAAGATGGCCGCGATTTATAGCTCCACCATTACACAGTGCTGGCTGGCTGGCTGCTGATTGGCTAATGCGATCACATGTCATGATTCATGACTCATGAATGCATTATGGGTCAGCGCGCCTTGTCTGCGCGCCTTCCCAGAGATCCCCACCCCATCTTCTCTGTCCATTTTCTCCTGTCGCCACACATGTCGCCGCCATTTTTGGGAAAATTCGATTCGTGCATCCGAAGTTTGCTAATCTTCGGATTCGTCGCAAATCGAATTTTTCCAAATCTTCGAAACGAATTCCACTTCGTCATGTTCGATTCGCTCATCTCTATCAGCATCCATCGAGTCGATCACTTTCTCAGACCATGCCCATCTTTGTCGACACAGATTTGCTGTCCTCCAAGCCCAAACCATGGCTGTGGAAGCTCAACAACTCACTGAACCAAATGCCCTCAGCGGTAGAAGAGGTATCCAAAGAGCTACAAATTTTCTTCTCCACTAAAATTGGGGTACCCAGACAGTGCACCTATGACGGTCTGGGAGACGCACAAGGTGTATATCGGGAGTGCTGATCAAGACTGGCACAAACGGGAATGAGCTAAACAAATCACAGAGCTCCTTGGCATGATCAGTGCACTGGAATCCGCCCAAAACAAAAATAGAACTCATAGAACTTTCAGTGTTGAAGGGCCGACTTCGATCCCTTGCGATGGAGAAGGCTAAAGTCACGCTTGCCAAGTACAAGTGTTCTTTTTATGAACATGGCAATACATGTGGCAAGCACTCTTCGGGCCCAGCAAACTCGAACATTTATTTCTGAGCTGCTTGATGAAGCCCAACAAAAGGTCCACGCAACTGAAAAAATAGCAGAGGTCTTTCAGAGATATCATGAATTGCCCTGTAACCTTCCTTGAGTTGGTCCTTCCACAGCTGACTCATCAAGGCTGGCAGCCATCCAGGCATACCTACATGACTCGGATCTCCCTTGCCTCTCAGACGAGACCATCACCTCCCTGGAGGCTCCTCTTTCCACCAAGGAATTTGCTATAGCCATGTCCCAAGCACAATCTGGAAAGGCCCCAGGCTCAGATAACTATTCTCTTCTTTACTACAAGACCTTTGGGGCACTCTTTACACCACACTTCCTTTCAGCCTACAATGAAGTGGATACGCTCCAGGCCCAAATCACAATGATCGTGAAGGAGGGGACGGACCTATTCCTCCGCCAAAACTATCGACCCATTTCTCTTTTAAACACCAACCTCAAACTGCTCACTAAAATTCTAGTTATGCGCTTGATTGAATGGATCCCTGGGCTCAGACCACTCAGACCAAGTTTGTCCCTACGAGGGAAGCATGGGACCATAAAACCAAAGCCGTAAAGCTGATTTATGGCGCTCACTCCCAAAATATCCCTATGGGAGGGGCGTGGCCTGTGCATGGATGGAGAAGCAGCTATCTAGCTTCGCTCCTGCTGAGACTCAGGGGAAATCACCACTCATCTGTCAATTTGTTTGGCTATCCCCCCTGCTCATGGGTCAGAGAGGATTCGGAAACTCCAGCCGGTTTCTGCAACTCCCCGAGACACCATTCGGGAATTCTTGTTCTCGGATAGTCTGGACCGGTCATCTTCAACTGACACAGCACCACGCAGCTCTGCCTCTGTCCGCTCCCAGTCGTTGTCACTGATCCTCAGCCCAGTGGTTCCACTTACTAGCTACCCGGGACACTGCTTTGTAGCTTCGCCTCCTTCCTCTCCTGCTGATAGATACAGGTAGCAGGACGACTGGAACCTCTGTTACTACATACGAGCCCTGCCTACCTGCAATGAAATGGAGGCATATGTCCAGCATTTAGAGCAGGGCTATCGTACTGAGCTCCAATCCATCAAAACGGATTTGCAGGCAGCTCGTTCCAAGACAACTGAGCTAACTGCCAAAACGCTGTCGGAATCAGTGGCAACCCAGGAACAGCGACTGGATACTCATGAAGAATACATCTATACATTACCTAACTTCTTGAGGACCAAGATAATCGCAACCGCCGGAACAACATACGACTGCGGGGATTGCCAGAGGCAACAGGCACTGCAGACCCCCTCCCCACAGTTAAAGGCATTTTTGCCAACCTCCTGGGATCTTCTGCTTCCATGGATATAGAGACTGATCGCGTGTATCAGGCCCTGGGCCCACACAATCCTGATCCTGCCAAACCCAGAGACATCACCTGCTGAAGAAGAGGAACATCTCCTATTACTGGGATTTTCAATTTCAGCTGCATATCCGGTGGGAGGATAAACCCCGCATCATCAGACATCCATCTGACATCCTCCATGTTGGATGCTCTCAACGTGACTGAACTCCCCCCTCTGGATTGGCTCTGGACCTGCTCTCTACAGCTGAGATATAGACACTCCCCTGTTCTGTCTTCCGCAGTACATCTCTGCAATGCAATTTCACTATACTCCCAGAATTATGGTCTCCTATATCGTGGTATTTTGTTGTACCCACTGCTTCATATTGCCTTATACAGGCTTTTAGAAGGGGTTCTGTGTGAGACTGCAATTATTTGCTTTTTCATCTTCCTACTTCAGCCCCTCCACACCGAGCCCTTACAAGTTATGTTTTCACTGTTCTGCATGGTTGCAGTCTATGTGATTAAGATGTGTTGTTGCCATATCCTGCATAGATCCTCTTTGGGGGACTGGGTATTTGGTTGACTCACTGGGTGTGCCGGATGTCCTTCCTCCCATGCCTAGGTTGGACCCCCCTCCTTGTTGGGGCATGTCTGCTGCAGATTACCATGATCCATGCAGGCTGCTGCGACTGGCTCATGTTATTTAGGAACTACATCTCCTGATGCTTTATACGTTTCCATTGTTGGTTCTCACCTGTGGACTGCATACCCCCAGGTCTCTTCTGTGAGCACCTCTCGTGCATGTCCACTTTCCCCTGTAGAATCACTAACCCTCTGGTAGGGTTTGGTGTGTTTTTGGGGAAAATTTTCCCTTTTCCAGTTGTGTTTTTTTTGTTTCCCAAAATGGGTAAGATTTAAACCTTTGTTCTAGCTACCGCCCTATCGCCTTGATCGGGATAGACGTCATACTTTATGCTAAGATCACTGACTTTTGTCTGCAGCCTCTTCTCCCTGATTTGATCCATACAGATCAGGTGGTGTTTGTGCAGAGACGTGAGGCACGGGACAATACCTTGAAGATGCTACTGGTGATGGACCAGGCATAGTCTGCTAATATCACTGTCTGTCTGCTTTCTATTGAAGCCAAAAAAGCCTTTGATAGGGTGAGCTGGCCATTTCAGGCCCTAACGCTGTCTCAGATTGGTATGGGCCCTGTGTTACAACAACGAATCATGGGACAATATTCCAACCTGAATGCCTGGATTAGATTGAATGGTGCCCTAACCCCTAGATGTTCTATTGCTAATGGTACTTTATTTATCCCTGCTTCTTCATGTGCTGGTAATGGAGCATTTGGCCATTGCCCTACATAAAAATCCATCCATCACCGGAGTCCCTATTGTGACGGTCGCAGCGTCAGACCCCCAGCCCTTCTTGCCGATTTGTGACCGAAGGACTAGCCAATCTAAAACCACGCTGTCACGTGCGTAACAATGCCACGCTTAGCTGCACCCTGCACAAAGATTTTCCAGCTAATGGACCACAATCTATGTACCGCAGCCTGAGAGCGATTGTTACTGGGTCAGGTTAATTACGCAATTAACCCTTCACACTGTCACCACCACCTTTTTGTACAGAGTAGGAGGAAACTCGCCAATCTTAGCAGTAACACTATGATGTTTGAATAAGCGTCTGTATACACACTGTCACCGCAGGCAGATATATGCAGTAGTGTAATAACACACAGTAGCGCTCTTCAGAGACAGGGATTCTTAGTTTGCATTAAAGAGCTTTAGAAACAGTTCAACACTTTTCAGATAATAGGATTTATTACTAAAAAAAAGGTCAAAATGGTGCAAATAAAATATTTACAGAAAAAGATGTAGCATATATATATATATACATATATATATATATATATATATATATATATATATATATATATATATATATATATATATATATATATACACACACACACACACACACACACACACACACACACACACACACAGTTGCAAGAAAAAGTATGTGAACCCCTTGGGATTACGTGGAGTTTTGCATGAATTGGGCATAAAATGTGCTCTGAACGTCATCTAAGTCACAACAATAGAAGAACACAGTCTGCTGAACATAATACTACACAAACATTAGATGTTGCCATGGTTTAATTGCACATAACATGTAAACATTCTCAGTGCAGGGAGGAAAAAGTATGTGAGGCCCTAGCTTAATGCCTTCTCCCAGAGCTAATTGGAGCCAGGAGTGAGCCAACCTTGACTCCAATCAGTGTGATGATATTGGATGTGTTGCTGACAGCTGTCCTGCCCTTAAAAAACACACACCTGTTTTGGGTTTACTGGTTTCAAGAAGCACTGTCTGATGTGAACCATGCCTCGCAGAAAAGAGCTCTCAGAAGACCTACGATGAAGAATTGTTGACTTGCATGAAGCTAAAAAGGGTTACAAAAGTATCTCCAAAAGCCTTGATGTTCATGTGTCCACGGTAAGACAGACTGTCTACAAATGGAGAAAGTTTAGCACTGTTGCTACTCTTCCTAGGCTTGGTCGTCCTGTAAAAATGACTGCAAGAGCACAGCGCAGAATGCTGCATGAGGTAAAGAAGAATCCCAGAGTGTCAGCTAAAGACCTAGAGAAATCTCTGGCACATGCTAACATTTTTGTTGACACATCTACAATAAGGAGAACATGAAACAAGAATGGAGTACATGGGAGGACACCACGGAGGAAGCCATTGCTGTCCAAAAAGAAGATTGCAGCACGTTTGAGGTTTGCAAAATAGCACCTGGATGTTCCACAGCACTACTGGCAAAATATACTGTGGACAGAAGAAACCAAGATTGAGTTGTTTGGGAAGAACACACAACACTATGTGTGGAGAAAAAAAGGCACAGCACACCAACATAAAAACCTCATCCCCACTGTGAAACATGGCAGAGGGAGCAACATGGTTTGGGGCTGCTTTGCTGCCTCAGGGCCTGGACGGATTGTTGTCATTGATGGGAAAATGAATTCCAGACTTTATCAAGACATTTTGCAGGAAAACGTACGACCATCTGTCCGCCAACTGAAGCTCCGCAGAGGATGGGTGATGCAACAGGACAATTACCCAAAGCATACAAGTAATTCAACAAAACAATGGCTGCAACAGCACAGAATACACCTTCTGGAGTGGCCCAGTCAGAGTCCTGACCTCAACCCCATTGAAATGCTGTGGCATGACCTTAAGAGAGCGATTCACACCAGACATCCCAAGAATATTGCTACACTGAAACAGTTTTGTGAAGAGGAGTAGTGCAAAATGACTCCAGATCGTTGTGCAGGTCTGATCTGCAACTACAGGAAATGTTTGGTTGAGGTTATTGCTGCCAAAGGAGGGTCAACCAGTTATTAAGTCCAAAGGTTCACATACTTTTTCCTCCCTGCACTGTGAATGTTTACATGTTATGTGCAATTAGACCATGGCAACATCTAATGTTTGTGTAGTATTATGTTCAGCAGACTGTGTTCTTCTATTGTTGTGACTTCGATGACGTTCAGAGCACATTTTATGCCCAATTCATGCAAAACCTCACGTAATCCCAAGGGGTTCACATACTTTTTCTTGCAACTGTGTATATATATATATATATATATATATATATATATATATATATATATATATATACACACATACATACATACATACATACATACATACATACACACACACACACATATATATACATACACACACACACATCACACATACATAGAGCAATAACACAGCAGAGAAGTAACAGAAAGAAGTTTAGGGAGGTAGAATACTTGCAGTCAGCCTTGGTTTAAGCGGATTCAAGGGTCCTGACCAAAACGGTGCCTTTTCTACCAAAGTTGGTTCCTGATGTTAAAAGGGAGATCTCTTCAACTTACTTCTCCAGGCCTGACTGCCTATTTTGTAATCCTCCAGCAGGGGGGTGTCTCTGAAGCCAAGGGTCAATCGCCTCATTTGGGGAGGGGGGGGTTTAGGCGGAGACTCAGGCTAGAACCAAAATTCCTCACAAGTTATACCAGGGTCAATAACCTTCCCTAGGTACATGTAGCATCCTATCCACTGGCAGGATAATATGCAGAACGATATTCTGAACGTCCATACATCACATATGACATATCTGGCTGTGACTGTTAAGGAGATATCGCTTCTGCTCTCGGGTAGACGTAATCTAGGGGTGTAAGGTATCAGGTGACTTGTATTAAAATGACCTCTGAATATATGTCTTGTTTTATGGTATGTATTACCTACAAGAAATTACGAAATTGTATGAAAGTGTTTTCACATGGGATGCAGGTTTTACTGCTATTTCGGAATGCGTTTGAAGTCCAGTGATAGACGAGTTTATAGCTTTACTATCAGCTTCAGAGTTTGTCAGACACACTGGAATCAGCTAATTGGGTTTACAACCATGAAGGATATCCAGCTGTGTCCTGTGCACTCCTGAACCCAGCACTCACGGACCACGTGTCACTCAACAGAGGGAGGGGGGAGCTGATTTGGAGTGAGAAATGATACAAGATGGAGGGTCTTTACCAAAATGGATGTTTGCGTCCATATTTGTACGTACAATTGCTACACCTATAGGTTCTTAGGAGGTGAAACTGGCTCTCTTTGCAGACTACTTATTACTGTATGTCCCCAACCCACATATCTCTTTGCCCTCTATTCTGAAGGAATTTCAAAAATATAGTGTATTTAGTAACTTTAAAGTCAACATTGCCAAGTCCAAGCTCCTGAATGTTTCCTTACCTTCGTCTATGGTGCAGACCATAATGGACAATTTCTCCATCATATTCTGTTCGGGCACTCTTAAATACTTGGGCATACGGATCTCCTCTGATTTGTATCTACGTTACTCTGAGAATTATACACCCCTTCTACAGCGCACATTGCAGGATTTGAAGACCTACAATCAAGGCTCTTATGCCTGGTTCGGCAGGATTGACCTTTTAAAAATGGACATTACCCTGCGTTTCTTCTACTAATTCCAAATTCTTCCTATCACTGTTCCTTGGGTCTTCTTGAAAAAATTACAGACTGTCCTTCACCGGGGGGGGGGGGGGGGGGGGGTCGCAGAAACCGAGGCTTCATTGTCAGGGCAGGAGCTGAGGAACGGACAGGCAGGCCTAACAATGTAACGCACTGGCTGACGACAACCACCACCCACAGACCGAAGTCCCTCAGGGCGCGGAGTCTAAGTCCCAGGCTGCCCTTCACCAGGGCCCCTGATGGTGGGGATGGACTTGACGCAGCCAGGAACCAGGTCGCGGCCCCCGAGACACCTCAGCTGCGGTAATGGCCGCCGCCAATGGCGTGTAGCTGGTGGAAGAGACAAAAGAGTAGTCAGACAAGCCGGGGTCAACAACAACAGGACAGAACAGTACAGGACAGCAGACGAGAATCACAGGTCACGAGCCGGGTTCAGCAACAGAGGGTCAGATCAAAGGAGAATACAAAGAATAGTCAAGACAAGCCGAATCAGATACCAGGAGAGTCACGAGAGTCAGAACAGAGTAACAGCAACACAAAGACACAAGACACAAGTGCAAAGAGCATGTGCGGGCCACAGGCTTATATGTCATCAGCCACACCCCTCTGGAGGATGGACCACAGAAACCTGAAGGCATAAAAGGGCTCCCATCATGCACAGCAGAATCCAAGATGGACACCAGCACATGAAGTAACATAACCACAGGGAAAAGGTAGGACCTTGACAGTACCTCCCCCTCAAGGGCCCCTCCCCCTCCGCGGCTCAACAAAAGGTTTCTGAGGAAAGCGGGTATGAAAAGCGCGGAGGAGGGCAGGAGCATGGACATCCGTGGAAGGAACCCAGGAACGCTCCTCGGGACCATAACCGCGCCAATGAACCAGGAACTGTAATCGGCCGCGCACCAATCGAGAGTCCAGGATCCGGCTCACCTCATACTCCTCATGACCGTCAACCCGGACAGGACGGGGCCGAGGAAGAGAGGTAGTGAAGCGATTGCAGATCAGAGGTTTCAACAGGGAAACATGAAAGATATTGGAGATCCGCATCCCAGACGGAAGGGCAAGTGCATAGGCCACCGGATTCACTTTGCGGAGAATGCGGAAAGGACCGACAAAACGGGGAGCCAGTTTGGGTGTGGGCACCCGAAGATTGAGGTTGCGAGTAGACAACCACACCCGATCGCCGACCTGGTATGAAGGAGCGGGCAACCGTCTGCGATCAGCCTGGAACTTCTGGCGCTGAGCTGAGTCCCTCAAGGCCCTCTGGATCTGCCCCCAAGAAGAACGCAGGGCAGCAAGATGGTTCTCCACAGCCGGAATGTCCTGTGGTGAGAACCTCTCAGGTAATACCGCGGGTTGAAACCCATAGTTGGCCATGAAGGGAGACATCCCGGTGGAGGAGTTGACCGCCGAGTTCCTGGCAAACTCTGCCCACGGCAGGAGATCGGCCCAATCATCCTGATGGTCTGAAATATAACACCGGAGGAATTGTTCTAAGGCCTGATTGGAACGCTCCGCAGCCCCATTGGACTGCGGGTGGTAGGCTGATGAAAAGGAGAGACTAATACCCAACTGGGAGCAGAAGGCACGCCAGAATCTGGACACGAACTGACTCCCGCGGTCTGAGACAATCACCTTAGGTAACCCATGCAGGCGAAAAATCTCCCTGGAAAAGACCGTGGCCAGTTCCTGCGCTGTGGGTAATTTCCTGAGTGGAATGCAATGGCACATCTTGGAAAACCGATCGACGATCATGAGGATGACCGTATGACCCCGAGACACCGGGAGGTCTACAATAAAGTCCATCCCTAGATGTGACCAAGGACGCTCCCCATTGGGAATGGGTTGCAGAAGACCCAAAGGGAGATGCCGTGGAGACTTATTCTGGGCACAGATCGAACATGCCGCTACATAAGAGGCAATGTCGGCACGGAGGGTTGGCCACCAGAATAAGCGAGAGACGACCCAACACAGCTGGTTCTTCCCTGGATGCCCGGCAGTTTTGGCGTTATGGTAGGTACGCAGCAGGCGGGTGCGCAATCCCTCGGGTACGAAACATCTACCCTCCGGCCTCCCGGGAGGAGCATCAGTTTGAGCCGCCAAAATCTGCTCCCCAAGGGGAGAGGTCAGACTGGTGCGAATGGCAGCCAGGATCTGATCTGGAGGTATAAGTGAGATTGGCTCAGAGTCCTCCCTGGACAACTCAGAGTATTGCCGTGATAACGCATCAGCCCTGACATTCTTGGAACCAGGCAAATATGAAACCACATAGTTGAAGCGTGACAAGAACAGAGCCCATCTGGCCTGGCGGGGTGTCAATCTCTTGGCCTCCGAAAGATAAGTCAGGTTCTTGTGATCGGTAAGAATGAGGACCGGAACCGCGGAACCCTCGAGCAGGTGCCTCCATTCCTTGAGAGCCAGAATGATGACCAACAACTCCCGATCTCCAATCTGGTAGTTGCACTCAGCCGAGGAAAGCTTCCTGGAGTAGAACCCGCAGAGAAGTAGGGGTCCATCGGGCGACCGACGCTGAGACAGGAGAGCCCCTACTCCCGTCTCGGAAGCATCAACTTCGAGGACAAAGGGCAACCCAGGATTGGGATGCGAAAGAATCGGAGCCGAAGCAAAGGCAGCTTTCAGAGCCTCGAAAGCTCTGATGGCCTCGGATGGCCACTCGTGAGGGTTACTCCCCTTCTTGGTTAGGTCAGAGAGAGGCTTTGCCAATGTGGAGAAGTTCCTGATGAACTTCCGATAGTAGTTGGCAAAACCCAGAAAGCGCTGAATGGGCCGAAGACCATTGGGACGAGGCCACTGCAGAACTGCCGCAACCTTCTGAGGGTCCATGGAAAATCCCTCCGCGGAAATTATGTAGCCCAAAAAGGCAACCTGGGATCGATGGAACTCGCACTTCTCGAGTTTACAAAAGAGTCCGTTCTCACGCAATCGTTGCAGCACCTGCTTAACATCCTGGACATGGGACTCCATGGAGGTAGAGTAAACCAAGATGTCATCCAGGTAAACCACTACGCATTGCTGCAACAAATCACGAAGGACATCGTTTATGAATTCCTGAAAGACCGCGGGCGCGTTACACAATCCGAAGGGCATCACCAGGTATTCGTAGTGACCAGTTCTGGTGTTAAACGCGGTCTTCCACTCATCCCCCTGTCTGATCCGTACGAGGTTGTACGCCGCCCTAAGGTCGAGTTTGGTAAAGACCGTTGCTCCCTTAAGGCGGTCGAATAACTCAGAAATCAAAGGAATTGGATATGCATTTTTAATGGTAATCCGATTGAGACCCCTATAATCGATGCAGGGCCTCAATTCCCCACCTTTCTTCTTTACGAAAAAAAACCCCGCTCCTGCTGGGGAAGTAGACTTACGAATGTGCCCCCGGGAAAGCGCATCCACCACGTACTCCTCCATGGCCTTATTCTCCGCAACCGAGAGAGGGTACACCCTGCCACGTGGAGGAGTGGCCCCGGGTTGCAGGGATATGGCGCAGTCGTAAGGACGATGCGGTGGTAAGGTACCAGCGCGTACCTTATCGAACACGTCCCGGTATTCCCCATAGTCGGTGGGCAACGCAGAGTCGGAGGAGGCACACAATACCTTAACCGGCCCCCGGATGCACCCGGCCCCACACTGTGGAGACCATGAGAGAATCTCGGCTGTTTGCCAATTGAAGGTTGGATTGTGCCTCTGGAGCCAGGGATACCCCAAAACCACCGAATAGTGTGGGGAAGAAATCACCTGAAAACAGGCCAACTCCCTGTGAACAGCCCCAATGGCTACCTCTATTGGCAGGGTCTCGTGGGTAACCTGCGGCGGCTGCAGGGGCCTGCCATCTATTGCTTCGAGAACCAATGGGGCAGCACGAGCCTGCAGGGGAATGGAGTGCTGCGCAGCAAACGAGCTGTCCAAGAACAACCCACCGGCCCCAGAGTCTACCAACGCCTGGGCCGTCACCGAGCCCCCTGTCCAAGAAAGGACCACGGTGATCAGTGGCTTATCCTTGCGGAACGCCGGGGACGAGGAAACTCCACCCAAGATCTGTCCCCGACCTGATCTCAGGTGCGAGCGTTTCCCGGACGGACCGGACAAGACTGCCGAAAGTGCCCACCGAGGCCACAGTACAGGCAGCGACCCTCCCGACGCCGAGCGGCCCGCTCCCCCTCGGAAAGGCGAGCAAACCCCAGCTGCATGGGTTCCCCACCAGACAAGCTATCCCCAGGAGGCGTGGGAGGAGAGGGAGGAACGGGTGGGACAGAAAACGCAGGTGCCAGTCGATTGGAAGGCCTCCGCAGGCGTTCCTTGAGTGAAGGCCTCTCCCTGAGCCTGGTGTCAATCAGGATCAGGAAAGAGATGAGCTCCTCCAACACCACAGGCAGTTCCTTAGCTGCAATCTCGTCCTTCAATGAGTCAGAAAGACCATGGGAAAACGCAGCCACCAGAGCCTCATTGTTCCAACCGACCTCTGCTGCCAGGGTACGAAACTCTATAGCGTACTCGGCCACGGTCCGTGAACCCTGATGCATGGTCATGAGCAGCTTGGCCGCCGAGGCGGAACGAGCCGGTACGTCGAATACCCTACGGAAGGCATCGACAAAACCAGAAAAATCTTGAATCACCGGGTCGTTCCTCTCCCATAAGGGATTTGCCCAGGCCAAGGCCTTGTCTGAGAGTAGTGAGATGAGGAACCCCACCTTTGACCTCTCAGACGGAAAGGCGTGGGGTATTAATTCAAAATAAATACCCACCTGGTTGAGGAACCCACGACACTGACTCGGCTCACCCCCAAAGCGCTGTGGAAGAGGGGCTGAACCGGTCATACCTCTGGACACCGCGGGTGCCGCATCAGCCGCGGCGGTAGGCACAGCAAGCGGAACAGCAGCGGAAGCGACCACCGGAGCGACAACCGGCCTAATAACACCAGGAGTAAGGTGCGCGGTGCGTGCAAGCAGAGTTTGCAACGCCTGAGCGAACTGATCCAACAGGTGATCCTGTTGATCGAGTCTGGCGACTAGCATTGGGAGCGAAGGCGTGCCTGCACCGTCAGGGTTCATGGCACTTGTGTAATGTCAGGGCAGGAGCTGAGGAACGGACAGGCAGGCCTAACAATGTAACGCACTGGCTGACGACAACCACCACCCACAGACCGAAGTCCCTCAGGGCGCGGAGTCTAAGTCCCAGGCTGCCCTTCACCAGGGCCCCTGATGGTGGGGATGGACTTGACGCAGCCAGGAACCAGGTCGCGGCCCCCGAGACACCTCAGCTGCGGTAATGGCCGCCGCCAATGGCGTGTAGCTGGTGGAAGAGACAAAAGAGTAGTCAGACAAGCCGGGGTCAACAACAACAGGACAGAACAGTACAGGACAGCAGACGAGAATCACAGGTCACGAGCCGGGTTCAGCAACAGAGGGTCAGATCAAAGGAGAATACAAAGAATAGTCAAGACAAGCCGAATCAGATACCAGGAGAGTCACGAGAGTCAGAACAGAGTAACAGCAACACAAAGACACAAGACACAAGTGCAAAGAGCATGTGCGGGCCACAGGCTTATATGTCATCAGCCACACCCCTCTGGAGGATGGACCACAGAAACCTGAAGGCATAAAAGGGCTCCCATCATGCACAGCAGAATCCAAGATGGACACCAGCACATGAAGTAACATAACCACAGGGAAAAGGTAGGACCTTGACATTCATATGACAATTTTGACTTCCCATTAAGCAGAAGGGAGGCGTGGGGGCACCCGATCTCTGTCTTTACCATGCAGCAGCTGTTCTTACTAGGCTGGTAAACTGGTTTCACAATTCCTCCACCAAACAATGGGTGGTCATGGAACGGGCTCTTACTCCCTGTGACCACCTTGTTCTCCTTTGGATGGCTCCTGCCTCGAGAGGCTTGCCCTCTACTTTGGCTCGCATTACACCTCATTTACTTTGCATATGGAATGGCGTGCTATCTGTGCTTAGTCTTTCATCTTTAGTGGGTCCACTCACCCCTCTGTTCGGTACCCCCCAGTTTTATCCGGCCATCGTCAGACCCACCTTTCTCATATGGAACAAACAGGCCCACAGACGTTTGGTACAAATACTACACGAGGGTCGTCTTCCCTCTTTTAGACCCTCCACTAAACTGGATCAAGCATCCTTACCCAATGGCTGGAGAATAGCCAGCTTTGTTCCTACTTTCATTCGCTTCCAGATTGCGCATCCTTAGCCAGAGATTTGGATTCATTTGAATCTGTTTTTGCAAGACTCTCCGCTTCCAAGGCTGTTGTCCAAAATACTTCTCTCCCAGGTCCATCCAGACCTTCCGGAATACATGACCAAATGGGTTACTGACCTTGATATTCCACTGTCCGATGAAGATTGGGAGAAATCTTTTGTTCTTACTCGTTTATCCTTGACTAGCAAATCCCAGGAGACTAACTTCAAACTGTTCTCAAGGTGGTACTGATGCCCAACAACCCTTCATAGGATGTATCCTAGCCTCTGACCAGTGCTGACGTTGCCTAACGGACACCAGTTCCCTTTTGCATGTTTGCTGGGAGCGCCCTCCCATACACACCTTCTGAGATTTAGTTCTATGCATTTATACTGCTGTTATGGACTCAACTGTCCCTAATAGGTCCCAGGTGGTTGCGCTCTCGGTTCTTACTGGTTCATATAGGTGTATTAAACAGGGCATCTTATGCCACAGCTTGACGGCCAGCAGGCTGGTTATACATCGTCATTGGCAAATGACCCATGTGCCGACTCTCCTGGAGCGGGTGGAAGAGATGGATCACATTGAACGCATGGAGTCTATCTTGGCACGAAAACTAAGCACACACTCAAGCGCTGTCCTCATACTTTGCTCCCCTGGAACATGTACAGAGAATCTTTGGGATCTCCTTTCTGGGTAATGGCTGGTTAGCTATGACAGCAATTGTTTCTTCTAGTGGATTTCCCAGTTTATGGCGCCCTCCTTGAGCTGTACTTTTTCTTCTCTTTCCTTCTTTCTTCTATTACTACAAAAATGTTATTTTATTTTTTAATTTTTATTTTATTTTTTTTGGACTATGATAGGGCTCAGGAGTGGCCTGTTATTACCGACCGTCCACTTTATTCTTGCTGGTACTGTGATAACCTTATAAAGGTGCCTTTTTTACGCACTGTATATTCCTCTTTAAAGCCTGGTTCTTATTACCATTATTATTATCCTTCAAGATATACCAATGTTGCTGCCATTGCATTATATGTTCGTGCCTTTATTCCAGGGTTTTTTGGGGGTTTTTTTGTGCCGCCTCAACTGGCCCCTATATTGTATACCCCTAGCTAGCTGTATTTTGTTTGTCCCACATTTTGTTTTCCGTATGTATCCCCCTTCCTTTTCTATATTTTCTTTTTATGGCCTATTTTATAAAGACACGGTTTCGGTTTTTGTATGTTGTTTAAACATTTTAATAAATTTAGATTGAACACAGACTATCCATATGCTGCTCCTTTCAATTGGTGCTGAGAAGGCCTTCAATAGGATAAATTGGAACTTTCTGACGGAAACTCTTAGACATATTGGTCTGGGCCAGCTGATCATGCATTGGATCCAAGCCATCTATTCCCAACCTTCCACTCGAGTGAAGGTTAATGGCCACCTCTCCTCCTTCGGGATTACCAATGGGACTAGGCAGGGCTGTCCCCTCTCCCATCTGATCTTCATTCTGGCTCTTTAGCCCTTTTTACGCAAGGTCAGACACAACCCAGGAATCACTGGCCTTAATCTTGACTCTTCACTGCCTCCAAAGGTTGTAGCCTACACGGATGACTTGCTATTTTTCCTATCCAATCCTCTGCTCTATCTAATCTGTTAAGGGAGCTGAAGACATACAGGACCTTATTTTTCTGCATCAACAGAAATCAGAGGCTCTCATTGTTTTTCCATGCCAGCATCTTCGACTGCCCTTCTTAAGACTGGCTTCCCCTTTAAAATGGACCTCCTCTCACATTAAATATTTGGGCATTTATCCTCCCGGGAGACTGGAGATCTCTTTAAGCTGAACTCCCCACCACTTCTAAAGTCAATCAAAAAAGATCTCACGGCGTGGCAGAACAGTTTGCTCTCCTGGTTTGGCCATTGCAGCATCGTTAAAATGAACATCATGCCATTCCTGCTTTATCCCCTACAGGCCCTTCCGATCCGCATTCCGGGCTCTTTACTCCACGGGACTAAATGGGTTTTTATTAACTTCCTCTAGGCACAGACCCCCCCCCCCCCCCCGACTTACTCAGGCGAAACTAGGACTGCCGAAATTGTTGGAAGGAATGGCTCTGCAGGATGTGAACCTCTACCATAGGGCCTGTCATCTGCCTAGGGTGCTGGATTAGTGCCGACGTGGCTCTTAAACAGAGGTTGCGAGAGTCGCTGGACTACTGCCCTGATACCGTACAGATGTACCTGCCTCGGTACTCACCCAAAAACTTGACAAGTCTGATCTGAAGTGTTTCAAACTTCCTTCTTATCCCCAGCCCCTTCCCCACTTACTCCTATAGTCGGAAAACCTGTCTTCAGCCCTGGCCTGCATGAGATTTCAAACCATGAAAACTAGTGGCCCTTTTTCAGGCCCAAAACCATCTCGACCAGACGTTGGGTTCCAAGACAGCAAATTAAGGAGGATCTCATGTATTCGAGACGCCCTTTCTGGCAGAAGCTTCAGTTGGTGCACTTCCTTGCCTCTCCAACCCCCAGCCAAAGCCTTTAGCGGTTGCCTGACTCCATTATAACTATTGGGAATGGATGGTTCCCCATTGCTCCATGTAGTCTCTCAGACTTACTGTCTGCTTGTGTCCCCACCCTCAGCACATAGGTTACCATACATTTCCAAAAGGGAACAAGACCTAGGGTTGAGCCTTACAGACAATCAGGTGCAGAGGATTATTATTATTATACAGGATTTATATAGCGCCAACAGTCTGCGCAGTGCTTTACAAAATGAAGGTAGACATAACAGTTACAATACAATTTGGTAGAAGAGGAAACAGAGGGCTCTGCTCGTTAGAGCTTACAATCTAGGAATTCTCCTCTTCACTTACAAAACCTCCATCAGCTCCAAATACCAACAATCTGCTTTCAAACTGTTAACAGGCTAGTATTTCATGCCTGTTAGGATCCATAAGATGTTTCCCTCAATGTTCCAACATCTGCTGGCACTGTGGAGAGAAGACTGGCTCTCTTCTTTACATCTTTTGGTCCTGTCGTTCCCTAGATATCTACTGGTTGGAAGCATGCCATATTAATCAAATCTGCTGATCATTTGATACTGTGGGACCCTGCGTTTTTTCTCCTGCATCACCATATCTCCGGGAAGACCTACAAGTGCTCCAGTCTACCATTATTGCTCACTGCTGCAATAAGCTACATCCCACATTTCTGGAATTGGACATAGGCCCCGTCGATATCAGTCTGCTTAAGGAAGGTTACTGAAATCAATGAGCTGAAAGACTTGGCGTCCACAGCTAGGGGCCTTCAAGAAAAATTCCACAAAAAAGTGGATCAACTGGCACAAATGTATTTACTCGGAGGAGTACGCAATCTTAATGGTCTAAAATGCCTTGGTGTTGATGGAAACGCTATCCCTTTCTGCCCCCTTTCCCTCTTCAGTTACCAGTGGAACAGAGAACATCTAATTTCTTAGTACTCATGCACATAAATACAGGTGTGTGGCTGAACAGCATAATATACACCTATGTTTACAGTGCCCATGAAGCCCAGGTGAGGCGTGTTTCTGACTATATTGCGGCACTACGAAATGTGATTTGCTGCTGTAATCTTGTGCAAATAGCAGTGCTAGCGATTACAGGCACATTTGCACATAATCATGAGCAGTGGTGTTTACAGAAGATTACTGGAGCACAGCACATTAACAGTGATATGGGAAGAAATACAAATTGGTGCTCCTGGGTGCTGCAAATACAAGCATATTTTACACTGTATGGCCATACTCATGTATTTGCATTTGTGTGATTGAGCTCTGAGGCGCACAATACAAAATCTTTACCTGCATAAATAGGATTCTCTGCTGATAGCAGTCTGGGAGTAAAATCCACATTGCCTTAGACTCTGGTCTCATTTACAAAAATGGTTGAGTGGCAGTAAAGTAGTAAAAATAGATAGTTGAGCCACAGTTTTAGCAGTCCCTCCCCAACCACCAAGCCACGAGTTAACATGTCCAGTGGCCCTGTGAGTACACATGGCAAAATGCCTTCCAATCGGGACCCAGTCAAGCAAATGGGAGTTGCACGGCAACCACAAGTGAAACACTTGGCTTGTGGTGCAGCACGATATCCCCATTTAACCGTTTCAATACCGTGCAATTTTACACCTTCCTGCCCAGGCCATTTTTCAGGTTTCAGCGCTCTCACACTTTGAATGACAATTGCGCGGTCATCACAACACTGTACCCAAACTAAAATTTTATCATTTTCTTCACACAACTAGAGCTTTTTTTTGATGGTATTTAATCACCACTGGGGTTTTTATTTTTTGCTAAATTAACAAAAAAAGACCAAAAATTTTGAAAAAAAAACACATTTTTCTTTGTTTGTTATAAAAGTTTACAAATAAATAATTGTTCTTCATAAATTTAGGCCGAGATGTATTCTGCTACATGTCTTTGGTGAAAATAACCCAAATTAGGATGTATTTTTTAGTTTTTAGGAAAGTTATAGAGTTCACAAACTATGGTATAGATCTGAAAATTGATCAATCCTGAAGTACTGACGGCCAATCTAATTTCTTGAGGTCCAAGAATGTCAGAATAGTACAGATATCCCCAAATGACCCCTTTTTGCAGAGTAGACAGTCCAACGTACTTCATAAGAGGCATGGCGAGTTATTTGAAGTTGTATTTTTTGGTCATAATTTTTCGGAAACTGAAAAAATGAAAAAAATTATTTTCACTATTTTTTTTTTTACATACTGTCACCAGTGCAGTACAGCGTCATCATATAACTGGCATGGCGGTGAACAGGGACACTGACTGGTGACAGTATGAAAAAAATATATATACATATTTTTTTAAAAATTTTTTTATTATATTTATTGTTTTATTACATTTTTTTTTATTTTTTTTAAGATTTTTTTTCATATTTTACTATGACCAAAATAGTACAATGTTACCATAGTAACATTGTACTACTTTGGGGAAGTGATCAGTATTTTTGTTTTTTTTGTTTTTTACACAATTTGCTTATAGCAAAGAATTACTTTGCTATAAGCAAGCATTTACCTGAATGAAATCGATTCATTCAGCTTTTTTTTTTTTTTTTTGTGCTTAGCTGTGATTTGGTCACAGCTAATCACATGACATGTGCATGTGATTAGCTGTGACCATTCACAGCTAGGCACTAGTATACAATGGATGGCATCATGAATGAAGCCATCCATTGTATACAACTGTCATGTGACCTGCTGTGATTGGTCACAGCAGATCACATGGTACCAGCAACGGGAGCCGGTACTCGGATCTGTCATCGGCCGTGTCCGAGGTGCACGGCCGATGACAGATCGCACTGCTGCGCTGCTCTGCACTAGTGCAAACGGCGCATGTGCGGGAGCACACCAAATGGCGTGCACCCGGAATGCAGATACACATCTGAAGCTGCCAAACGGCCATTGGCCGGGCGGCTAATGGTTAAAATCCCACTTTCAGGCAAAAAAAGAAAAAAAAAAGAAAGCAATATTGACTTACCTGTAAATTCCATATCTTGGAGTACAGATACAGGATGACTATTTCTAGACCCTGAGTTATAGGCTTGTGCTTTTAGGTGATTGGACACATGAAGTTATCTGGAAAAGCTTTTGAAGACATGCCCCCTGGGCACCTCCCCATAACTCTACCCCACTCCATGATTTGTAGCAAGAAATGCAGAATAACAAAGGAATTAAAGGTAGGAAGCCCTGTGTCCTGTACTGAAAGATATGGAATTTACAGATAGGTTAATATTCCTCATCTTAAATCATACAGTACAAGACACAAGCCAAGTATTCATAGACCCTGCGATGTCCCCAAGCAATGAATGAGAACAACAACAACTAGACAAACAAAATGTACCAACAGGCTTAACAACAAGGGTCAACAGATCCAGTTTCAGCATGCTGCTGCAAGAACCTTGCAACTGAAAGCTGCACCTGCAAAAGACTGGACATCCACCTTGTACAACTTTGAAAAGGTATGAACAGAGGACCAGGTGGAAGTCTTACATATCTGGGCCACAGAGGCTTTGTGCCAGAATACCCAGAAATACCTGCTGACCTGTTGGAGTTGGCATGTAAAAGCTCAGGAAGAGTTTTGTCCTTTACTGTAGTTTGTAAGCTACTTAGTAATTAGTTATTTTATCTACTGAGCGCGGTGGGGCATAATGTCTCTTGCAAGATCAGAGGATAGAACAAAAAAGGGGGGGGCAACACTGACAGAAGCGGTTTCTTTGGAGGTAGACTCTTATAGCTCAGACTACATGCAAGCAATAAGGAGCAATTTCTTTGAGTTCTTTGGAGCAGGACACAAAGATAGAAGAACCAGGTCTTCATTGAAGTGGAAGGCTGATATCGCCTTAAGAAAAGATAGTTTTGGGCATAAGACTACCTTTGCATTTGTAAAGAGTAAGGAATAGCTCTTTACAAGAGAGCCTCAGGCTCAGACACAAGTCTGAGACGTGTGGGAAACCGAAAAGGCCACTTTGCAGGAGAGGTCATCAAATGGAATATTCCTTCTGGGTTCAAAGGGTGGTTTCTGCAGAGAAGAGAGAACCAAGCTGAGGTCCCCAAAAAGTAGGGTGCTGTAAGGGGGGCCTGAGCCAAAATAAAATTTTGACAAGGGACAGTGTGAACATAGGTTTTTGATAAAGAACAGACAAGCCTGGAACCTGTCCTTTCAGAGTTCTTAGGGCCAAATTCTGGTCAGATCCTGATTGTAGGAAGGATAGAATGTGAGGCACAGAATAATCTCTGGGACTGAAGTGTCTGTGGACATACCAGGCAAAGAAGAATTTCCAGGTACAATAACATGTCTTTCTGGAAGTGGCTTTTCTTGCTTTTAGCAAAGTAGGAATAACAGATTCCAAGACCCCTTGGTGTCTTAAAAAAAAAAAACAGGGTCTTAAAAAAAAAACAAAAACCTGGGCTTCAACAGTCATGCTATTAAAGTTAGTGGCTGAGAAGCAGAATGGAATAGAGAGCCCTCAGACAACTTCTCCTAGTAGTCAGGGCATGTCTGTTTACCAGGTTCTTCCAGGCCAGTTTGGTGTAATAAGAATCACCAGCTTTTTCTCTTGCTTTATTCTGAGTAGACTAGGTAGAATTCACACTGGAGAGAAGGCATAGATGTGCCTCATCTAACCAGGTAATTTTCAAGGCGTCCGATGCCAGTGGCAGAAGATCCTTGGTCCTGGCGATAAACTGAGGTAGCTTGTTGTTGAATCTGGAGGCTAGGATATCCACATCCAGGGTCCCCTAACTCTGATATATAAAGGTTTAATATGTTAGGTGAAAGGCGCATTCCCCTTCGTCAAGATGTTTATGGCTGGGCAATCCACCTTCCAGTTGCCCACTTTTGGGACAACAGATTGCTGGACAAAGTCTCTATCCATGAGATGATCTGGCTCGTTTCCTTCAGGGCTGCATGACTCCTGGTGCCCCTTGGTGGTAGGTATGGGCCACAGCTGTAGCATTGTCTGAAAGAGTGTCCTTGTAGAGGAAGGGATCCAGTGTTGTAGAGCCATCCTTTGTGCTCTGAGCTCCAGGATGTGGATAGGAAGCTTGGCTTCCACCAACGATCATGTTTCCTCAACCAGGAGAACTAGAACATTCCTCCCCAATTTGAATGACTAGCGTCAGTTGATATCACTTTCCAGTTATAACAAAGAAAGAAACTTGTCAAGGCTGGGCTGGAGATCCACCAAGGTAGTGAATTCCATGCCTGGCTAAACAGGAGCATGGGTAGTTCGAGAAAAAGTGCAAGCTTGTTCCAGGTCAACAAGATGTTGTGCCAGAGAGGTCTCAAATGAAATCAAGCGACTGCAACTGTCTCGAAAGAGACTACCAAGAGGCTTAGAACCTTCATGGAGAATCTCACCAAGGGGTGTCAATTTGACCGTAAAGCAGTATTAAACTTAAAAGAAAATATTGCAGATTGCCGATTGATAGATGTGATGGATACATTAGTTTAATTTTTAGGTTTTTTTTCTATTTTATCTGATTATCTAGTCAGTAAACAGAAAAGCTCTCTTGCAGTTACAGGAATGAGACCATTTAACACTCGTAAGAGTGCTTAAAATGACCACCTTTTTTATGTAAAACCTTCATCCCTAAGGAAAAAAATGGTTTGCTGTAACTGCTCTTAAAGGTTTAGCTAGATTTCAACTTTAATTTGTTACTGTAGTTAAATCTGCTAGCACATCTAACACTCCATTACCCCCAGACTGACAATGCAGGTGTCCAAAGGTGCCCCCTGTGCTCATTCATCCAGAGTGGTGTCTGTAAAAATACAAAAAGTGTGTTATTGGCCACATCACCAGGAGAAAACAGAAGGGGAAAAAAGCTGAAAAAAGGAAACTAATACAGCCACTGCATCTATTGATTGGTAAGCTGTAATACATTACATTTTTGTTTGGGTTTAATACCTTTAATTCCCAAGTGTGAGCTCAGAGAGAGCATTTTCTGCTTTAGAAGGAAAAGTTTTGCATGAGATGTGTTCAGAATCAGACCCAAATAATCCAGGTAAAGAAATTGCCGGAGAGCAAATTTCTGGAAGTTGGTAACTCAACCGCAAGTTGGGAGCATCTGAATTTTCTGTGGACATTTTCAGATGGCTGAAAGGAAGATAAGTACTTCAGGAGGTCATTTTGGACATTTGTGAATATTCTGGGAGCAGAGGATAGACCAAAAGGTAGTGCAACAAAATGGAAGGGATTGTCTCCTACTGCACAGCGCAAAAAGAATAAATGGAAACATGCAGATAGGCATGTTGGATACCTACAGATGCTAGGTATTCCCCTGGTTTCAAAAAAGGCAATAACTGATCTTGTGGATTCCTTTTTGAAATTTGAAGGCATGTGTTGAGGGATTTTAGGTCAAGAATAGGACAGGTTGGGTTTTGGTACTGTGAACAGGTTTGAATAGAATCCTTTGAACCTGTCTTGTGGGGATACTGGCACAACTACCCCCTTGGGCAAGAGGTGGTTCAGAGCATTCTGCACACCTGACTGTCCTTGGGCAAATTTTAGTTGATTTGGGGAAGGAAATGGTGGAAGAGGGTACAGTTTGGAACTCTATTTTAAGCCACCAATTGAACTCACAGATCTAGGACCCAGAGAGAACTGTAATAGACCCCCACCCTTCATTCTTAGGAGTGAGGGCACCCCTTCATTGAGAAGAGGGCTTAAGGGAAGACTTGCTATACTATGTGGGTCACGTCTTAAAGTGGTTGTACTGCTCCCCCTACAGCTCCTTCCTTATACTCACCTGAGTGTCCTCGCAGTCCAGCGGTGTGCATGGTAACCTCAGCTGTCCCAGTCTCTCTTTCCTCATTGGCGGAGACACAGCAGCAAGAGCCATTTGCTCCCAATGTTGTCAATCACAGCCAGTGAACCAGCCAATGAGAAGAGAGTGGGAGGCGGGGCCAAGCCATGGCTCTATGTATTTTATGGATGCAAAAGCAGGCCTCTGGAGCAAGCACACACCAGTGCCCCCATAGCAAGCAGTTTGCTATTAGGGGCATTGGTCAAGGGGGAGGAACCAGGAGCACCTGGCCAATGGCACCCACTGCTATCAATCTGCCCTGCAAGGAGGGAGATAATGGATAGAGCCGCTGCTCTCAAGCATAGCAATGGATTGAGATTGGGCTCAAGAATAGGGGGGGGGGGGTCCTGTTACACAGTTTTTTTTTTACTTAATGCATAGATTGCATTATGGCAATTTAAAAAAAGAAAAAAAAAAAAAGAAAAAAAACGCAACACCTTTAGGCTTTAGGTTCACTTTAAGCTTTCAAGCACTCCTTGTTGCTGTATTGGCGTCAGCTGCAGGATCTGCGCTCTTCGAGTGTCTTTCCTTAAACCTTTACCTCACTAGTGCCTTTTTCAAGCTGCAGAGCACAGATGGGATAATTAAATAGATCCCTGTTGGTTGTTTATGAATAGTCAGCCTGTATCCTGTACTGTACGATTAAGATTATATTCAGCATCAACGTGGCAGTGTTTGATACGTGGCACAAATCATTATTCATGAGGTGGACAGGGGGTTTATGCAATCTTCAGCCCTAATGTTACATGTTGGGGAATATATACAGTCCATACTGTAAATATGTACTTGTATAGACGATTTCTCCAGAATCTTAGAATTTTGCTTGCCCTGCTGATTTTGTTTCTGCTTTTCTCTTTTTTTTTTTTTTTATTAGTTTTTTCATTTGTCTAGTTCATAAACATTATCTGAAGAGAGATAGCTTTGCCTTTGTGCAAAACACGATGGTACTGTCTCAATATTCAACTCAAAAGCTACTTTGTGTTGTCTCCAGTTAGTTTTGTTCTGGAGCTGGTGGTGGTTAAATAATATTTCATCTTCTCTTTTTAACAATGGAACAGAGAACATAATTTATATTGTACATATATTTTCTGTCTGTGCCCCCTGTAGGGAGATTCACCCCTTCCTATATGTCCTGTTTACCGCTGTCATCGAAAGTAAAAGATAATCACAAATTTTGGTTTGACATCACTACAGTAAGAGGGGGACATTTTCCAATGGGGACACTGGTTCTGGTGATCCTAGTGACACCCTAGGATTCCAGCACTTTGGAGGTATTTTCATTCACTTCCTATTTTGGCTATGGGGCAGGAAGTGAGCGGAAATCACCCCTATGGGACACAGAAGGCAAAAAAAAAAAAGGTTCGAGCTCCATGTTATGATTTATATTGTGTGTACAATGATAAAAAATAATTAAAATGTGCATGGTGAACTTATCTACACTTTTTAAGATCCTTTAAACAGCCTCTGTTGCACCTGCAATAATTTTTGCAATGGACAAAGAAAACAATTTTTGAAGTTACTGTGGAATGCTTATGGCTTGTTCCTGCCACGTGTGCACCACACATTTATGATGTTAACAGAAAAAAATAAAAAAATTGAATGCGTCACATTAACACCATACATGTGTGGTAGTGTGCAGCAAATGCAGACCAAGGGACGTGTTTTTTTTTTTTTTTTTTAAAGGCTTATTATTCTACATTACCAAAGCAAAGTGGGGCATTTTTTTTACCACAATTTGGGCATATGTTCTGAGCAGAGATGAAGTCTGGGCAGATGGGTTATTATTTGCTATGAGCTGAGCTTTGCAAGTGCAGGTGCTGTTTTTGGCAGCAGAGAGCAGTAAACATTGACCCAGACACAGGCTGTGGAAACACAGTTTTCTTCTCAATGGCATACCTACCCAAGGTAAGCTTCTGACTTTAAGGTGAGAAATCATTGTTTATTTTTTAAATCCAACTCTTCCTTACTTAATCTCTAAGGCATAACAGCTTTCCCTACAATGACGTTAAAAAACAAAATAATGAGAAATTAAATTTGATGGTTGAACCTACTATATAAGAACCTGATATCCTAACTCAAAGTTCATACTGAGCATCTGAGAGCTAAGGTTTCCTTGCCAACAGGGCTGCAATGCACATTACATGGAAAGTGAGAAGCAAGCTTGCCTCCTGCATTGCAAAGCAATCTATTCATTTAACCTGCACTATTCTATTGATGAAGATGAAGTAAAAACCACAAACCCATAAATAAAGCACTGGGTTAGGTTTATTACCATCTAAACTAGAAAACATTTAAGGCTTATTTACACTTGCAATGGGGGAGTGAGGGGTGATTGAGGCTGAGCTGCGTTTTTACCCCCCTCAACCACTCCACATTTTGCTGCTGAGGCAGTAATCAGGGGTGTACGCATATGTCATGGCCACAATGCTTTGCTTCGCAGCAGGATTTTTACCCTCTGTCATGCTCGACAGGGGGTACCACCCATGACCCAAAACTGAATAGGGTCAGGCTGCAACCATCCCGCAACTGTGCACAGCATGGCCCAAGTGGAAGATCAAAATGACATGAAAAGCCTTGTTTGCAACTGTATACCAGTATAAATAAATACATGTATAAATCAATATACTATGCGGTTTCAGATGATTAAAAAAAAAAAAAAAAATCAAAGCCTATAGCAACATTCACATCTTTGCAGTGCATTACTTTGGGCTCCATAGAGCATTAAAAACGCACCAAAAAACTGTGCACATATATATTTATTTTTTCTTGAAAGGCAGTGCACCATAATATACAGTACTATTCTACTGTGTGTTGTGGTGCGCCAAAACATGTTAGCAAGGTGAGTTGAGCTGCCACTAAAGTTAAACTCCTGGAATTCAGCCGCTTTGTACAATATGCTGAATTGCTAGGAGTTAAGACCAATAAGGTGCCCGCCCACTCATGGACTTGGCTCTATAATTTCCGACTTGTATTTTTACTGAGAACTGGGAACATAGCTATCTCTACATTTCCGGCACTCTAACGCTGGACCTTCTGGTCTCAGCTACTGCAGAGTCGTATGCAGCCGCTGTGCTTGCTCCTCCCTTCCACCTGCTCAATAAAAGGGTGCTTTTTTATTATGTATACTCATTCACAATAAAAAATAAATAAAAAAGGGCTTCTGTCAATGAACAGTGGAGAGGAGGGGTGGGCAGAGCTCAGAGTAGCATTTCTCCTGTCAGGGTCCGGGAGTGCAGCAAAAAAAACTCCCAGAGCACCATAAAATGGTCAGATATAAATAAAAGATAAGTCCACTAGGTGGTATGCAGCTTGTTGGACTTAACTCACAGTATGCCACCACACTTTACAAAGTGGCTGAATTTTTGGAGTTCAACTTTAAAAAATAATAGCACTGCAGCACCACAATGTGCACCATACTAATGTGCATTCTCACAGTCCATAGATGTGAACGGAGCCTTAAACACACACTTCCACAATTGATCTTAACAACATTTTGATTTTCAAGCATTTCTTCACAACATTATTCCCTACAGTAGGCAAAACAAAAGAAGACTGAGTTATCGATTGCTGGAATCTGCAGTACTGACATTGCACAATCAGCCTAGCCACATGCAGAATAGGCAATGGGGTCTAATAGAACATGAAAATGTGGAAACAAAGTGAATATGTTATATACAGCAATTAATCAGTAACAGCTGTCTTTTTTTCAAACTGCAACATCTGACTGATCTTTTGGTGGCTGCAAGAGTTCCTATCTGCCATAGCTGAAAGATCAAGACAGAATAAGTATGCTGCAACTATAATTGTTAATAGTACTACATGTACACAATCAGCACCAAAAAAACAAAGTTGGTAATGAAACCAGAAAGTGGTAAAAAGAAACGAATTGCAAAGTATTTACAATATGAAACCAAGAGGAAACAGGAAGAGAGAGAACAAATAGATCAAGATAAAGACAAACAAAAAAATACAACACCAAATTACAAAAAACACAAACATCATGCAACCTTAGAAAGAAGAAAATGGAAATTTTAGAATACCTTTTTCATGTTGGTCCCAACATAGCTTTTTGCTTCCTCTTTAAATTGTGGCAATCTGCAATAAAAGTTCATGAGATAATACAAACAATCTATATATAAATGTAAAAAAATTAATTACACACGGAATTCATATAAGTATATGCAAAATGTTTTCAAACAACTTTTAAGCAGGTTTTGTACATTTTTCCAGTTGAATCCAATTAAAAAAATGTGAATTTTGGGTAAAGGTAGTGTGAATCTTGTGTGAAAACATTTATAAACAGACCCCTTATAGTTCTTTTCAGTGCTTCAATCACTGCTAATTAAAAACCCATCTAAAAGGGGGAAGAGAGAAATATCAGATTCTAGCGGTGTCAGCCTGGCATTTTGCAGGAGTGAGAACACCACTTAAATTATGAGTTGGAGCTTGTGGTCGTGACACCCAGAGATAATTGAGTTTTGAAGGTCAGTGTTTTGCAGTTGCAATTTAGAATTTTCACCTGCCTGATTTGTAATGACATATAATTAAAGGAAAACATGATTTCCTGAATGTCAGATCTAATTTATTTAGTTCCCCAGTTCCTATTAAAACAAAAGGAACTGTTAGTACTTTACAATCATTGGCACAACATATATGGAGAACCTTTTGTATGCTGGGCCAGGAGGACAAATTGAATAGTAGTAAAAGTGTAGCAAGAGGAAGGTAGCCATTTTTTGTGTCCAATCAGTACTATGTTTATCAAAAGATGCTAGTGACATCACTATGGCATGTCACAGTTCTATACTGATGTCAGTAAGGATGCAGTCAACAACTGGCTGCCATCCATTATGCATAGGTGGAAAAACAGAGACAGAGGCTAACACTTGCCATACACACATAGAAAAATTTAACAAATTTCTCCATCCATGATACATAGCAATGATGGATGAATTTTCAGCTGCCACCCACAAAAGGGAATTTTAGCTGGTTCCTGATCAGTGTATGACCAGCTTTAGTGTGTTTGTATTATGTAGTTAACTGTAGTGAATGGGGTTGAAAGCAAACACTACACAAATCGGGCCCATAAATGGATTGAGTTTCGGCAAGTCCCTGGTGAACTGTCCGAATTTCGATAAATCGTTGGCCATTACAATCAGCATTTGTCAAACGGGACTGTTGAAAAACTTTCATTTGACTGCGGCTGTAGTGCTAATCAGTGTGCTCTGACAGTGGAGGAATCCTGCTGTCAGAATACAATAGCACAGCAGTGAGGGTTCCTCCAATCCATCTCACTCGTGCGGATGAGGGGATTCTTTTTTTTTTTCCCCGATCAGCCCTCTGGCTGGCAAAAAAAAAGGAAATTGTGTACTATATGGCAATCCTAAGAAAAGGTGGAGTTTAAAAAAAGATTTCTAGGAGGAGAGCAATGAAATGCTAATTTTATTAAGTAACTGTTCTGAAGCCATAAGGTCCATTCAGTTTACTCTAACCTGATTTTTTATGTACATTGCTTTCTGAAGCCTTTCCTATATAAAACTTTCTCTCTACTTTTGTGTTACCTATATTCTTATATTCCAACTTCCAAGGCAGGTATAATTCTGACTGGCAGCTGTGACAAACGTCTACTGGCACTTTGATAAAGCAGACTTTTTGCAAGTGAGAGACAAAGATAATGCATGGGTGTCTTTGTGAAAGTCTCTGATGTATTACAAATATGTATTCAAAAGGAGTTCCAAGATCATCAATAGAAGTAATGGCCTGGTGTAATACAACTGTGCCTAAAAGAAAAACTGAAGCCCTAAGCAGGTAGACTGTCCTCCTTGTACACTATTCAATTAATAATGACTCTGTTATCATATGTCTTAAAAACTCACGAGAGCGAAAATTAAATGCCCTGTAATAGGGCGGCAGAACATGAAAGTTGGAGAATATCTAACAAATACTTTCTGTTCTGATGGGAGGCAAAAAAAATTTTGAAGATTTTCTCAAAAGCCCACATATAAATCAGGTTCCGTTTAAAGTTTATTGATCATTTTATATGTTAGCAATGTATAACAGGTTAGGTGAACAAATAAAAAGGTTTTGTGCCGAATGCCACTTACATAACTGTTGTACTCTGTCCTCACGATACCAGTTTTTTAATTCACAAAAGTAGTAAGTTGACAATTCACGTGTACGGTACAGATGGCCAGCGTGATGCAGCTGGTGACTGTTTAGCTTGCTGGGTCACGCAAGATGCCACTTAAAGCTTTGCTTAACAAATTTCTAATGACCGGTTGACAGCCACGCAAATTTTTCTATGTATAACATATCGACCTAGCAGTCTCTCCTTTTCCTAAAAGAACCACTTGTTTTTTTAACAGATTATGTAGGCAATATAATAGGGCCTTAAAACTATAACACACTCAACAAGTGTTGTGAACATCTTTAGAGCACATTGTGGTAACAATAAGCACCTACAAAGTAATTCCAGTCCATCTTCTTTAGAGACCTATGATTAAACAGAATAAAGAGACTTTGCTCATTCAGGGCAGAATGCCAATGTCTCCTGATAGCCCAACTCCTTAGAAAGGTTTACTGCTCTTCGATCCATACTTCCTAGCCTACTCCCTGCTGAAAAAGTGCAACTCTTGGTAACCTCTGGTGTCATATCTTACCTTGGTGGCATCACTGGTCCCATCTCATAAGACTGTGTTTGAGCCTGGCTATTAGCAAATGCTCCCCCATATCTGGAAGCCCTGCTTCATTTGAGCAACAAAAGGATCAAGGAGGTGGCAAAAAACTGTGGATTGGCAAGTATACCTTGTAGGTGAGGGGTCCATTTGGCAAATTCCATTAAAGTTATTATTCTCATTATACAGGATTTTTATAGCACCAACAGTATGAGCAGCACGTTACAAAACAACTTTGCGCAGTGCTTTACAAGTTTTTTCTCTGCGTGCAATCAGTAATGAAGCTAATTCAAAGCCTACATGCAACATGTTAATCTGTCATTAAAGAAAATTCAACATATTCTTAGCAGTGGGGCTATTTAAGTCATAACAGGTCACAGTAACAAATTTACTTCAACTCTATAGTCCTAATTTGCATGGTAAATGTGTAAGCGTTATGTGGCTAATTGTGTATGGTTTAAAAAGAATAGTTCACAAATTCAAAGATGGACTTTGACATCATTTTATGTGACTTAACCATCTGGAGATCAGCCACCAAACAATGAACTTGTAGTTAACAGCGTATCCTCAAGGTCCAACGGTTATTTTATTTATCTTTTTTTTGGTCCACTCTCCAGAAAGACTACTGCCACATCCTGCCCTGTGGACCCCAAATAAGTATAGAATATGTCAGTCCTCAGGGGGCCGTGTCAGCAAGGCACAGGCAAACACAAGAGGGTTTACCTTGAGAAGAGCAGCTGCACCATGTCGACAAGAGTATGCTCTGCAGATTTTCTCAATAACTCTGCGAAGACAAAAACAAATAACACAGGTGTCATTACGTGGTGTGATATTATCAAGAGGCTTCAGCAAGCAGTCTCCCCTCCATTCCTTGTTTACAAAGGATTACGGCAAATTTATTAAAACCAGGCCCAGTCCTCAACCCCTGGTCTAGTAGTGCTCCATGCCAGAAGACACTAGATGGTGCTGTGGAGCTTGTTATGTAGAACAGATACATCATCCAAAGAAGCAGGCTCTCTAATGCACTGCATTCTAAATCTCAGTGTTGGAGAACTATTCAAAATGAAAAAAAATAGCTATAATGCACTCAAACTTTTATGGAAGCAAAAAAGAAAAAAAAAACTCCAAAAGATGTGCAGTTATGAAATGGAGAAAAAAATGCAAAAAAAAAAAAAAAAAAAAAAAGTACTAAAAGTAACAAATTTCCCTTTATTAAAGCAGAGATGTCAATTTATACAAGCAATACCTACAGGCTATTAGAAACAGTACATTATCAAATGGCTTGTGCTTTAAAAAACTGTGTATGCAAAGGGCCAGAAGCTTGTGGGTCTGCATTATAAGGGGGATGTCAAAGTCAGGCTTGGAGTGCATTGTAGTGAGAAAACACTCTGGGGTTCACGCTGGGGCACCTGGCAAAGCAAGTTTGAGCCCCTCTATTTCTGGCATAAATTGGCCTTCTTTCATGGTATATGCACTAAACCATACAAAGCTGTGAGCCCTAGCTTAGCTGTAAACCTCACTTCCTGCACAACTATGTAGATTATAGAGTTCTACAGGGCTCTCACGCTCTGAATTCTGCAACTTTGAGTGCAATACAGACACACACAACTTACCACTCAGCCTCATCTCAAAACAAATACGGAAACAGGACTGCATAATTTCACAGACAGACTCATTGGTGAGATGAGCTCCTACTGGCGTAAGTAGCAATGTGCGTAGGACCTTAAAAAAAATAAAAATATACAGCAAGTAAACAAACTGTCCTGCATATTACATAGAAAATTGTTTAAGCTATAGGAACATTAAGAGATGTTATCAGTGATTTCTAACACACTAAAATAGAAGCAAAGTCAACATCAAGCATAAAGTATAGAGGGAGAGTGGATTTAGAGCTTAGCTATTATTTTCTGATTAGACAAGTCAACATGTTCCTCATAGTAAACAGATAGCCTACGCCTCCTCCTGTTTCAATTACGCTGATGAAGTTCAGCATCTTTTGCACTGCCGATTCCCCACTCAGCCCTTCATAGGGACTTCTCCTGATACATCTTGACAAATGCCTGAAATCAATTAATTGAAGCGTTTAATTATCTTTTATTTGAAAAAGCTTTTACTTCAGGTACATGAGCCCCCTGTTTAAAAATAACATTAGGCGCAAAGCTCTAGCAGAGTCAAAACATGGTCCGCGTCTCTGTGTAACAGGATACAAAGAGCTTAAGCAATTCATCTAATTGCCCCCTGGATAAGGACAGGGGGATGCGGTCCCTTCTCTCTCGAGTTACCTGCAGGATTTTCATCAGCACAACTTCATCGCTTGCTGGGTCTGTGCCAACAAAGCGGGCATGTGTAACTGCATCTGCCATGTTCTCAATTCCTTCAGCAGTACCATCATGGACCGGATCTGAAGTAGGGAACAAAAAAAAAAAAAGAAATGTCATCTCTTAATTGTAGGAAAAGAAGTTACAGGTTTGGGAAAACATGCTAGGCAATAAATACCATATATTTTAATTGTAAAACATTGCTTAAAACATACAAGGCCATTGATTAATATTGTGTTGCCTTGACACCCTTAACTCTGTGTGAAACTTATAAATAATATCTTTTCAATGCTCCCTCTATCACACCCCCAACAGTTGCCCTCATAAATAGTGCAAAAACATATATCAACAAATGTCCACATACGAGTCCATGTATAGTGCTTTTTCAAACGTTGAGGACTAATCCACTTTGCTGCTCTTCAATCCAAGACACCCAAATCAGGATACCTCAAAAAAATATAAACTAAATATAGTGCATTATCGTTTCAACAGAAAAGAACACTCGTGAGACTAAAAGAGATTCCTCCTACACTCCCACCCGTGACAAGTCAACACTCCAAAAAAATGTGATTCAGTGCAACGCTCCACAACCAGTGTCACCATCCAAATGTAATGAAAACCATTACCCTCTCATGGATGATGATGACTATTAGTGATCACATGCATCAAAAATGAGTAGTGCCATCACTCTTGTGGTATAAAATACCATTACCCTCTTCAAATGCAGACCAAGCAAAAACTCCTTCAAGGCAATCCAAAATATCCCCCTCTCCGGAAGCTTCCTGCTGCTTCCAATCCACCTTCCCCGTTCCTCAAAGGGGCAGATAATATAAGACTCAGTGGAGTATATAAAAAGGAATTATAAATTTATTCACAGCTTACATAGAAAACGCCAACGTCCATCCTCTCCCACAGTCCATATAGCTGAACTCCAGTATCCAAGATGGCCGTGCCGCTCCTTCCGGTTTGAAGTTCTAGTGTAACGTCCTTACGTCCCTGACGCGTTTCGTCACTTCCGACTTTCACAAGGGTCCTTGTGAAAAAGTCGGAAGTGACGAAACGCGTCAGGGACGTAAGGACGTTACACTAGAACTTCAAACCGGAAGGAGCGGCACGGCCATCTTGGATACTGGAGTTCAGCTATATGGACTGTGGGAGAGGATGGACGTTGGCGTTTTCTATGTAAGCTGTGAATAAATTTATAATTCCTTTTTATATACTCCACTGAGTCTTATATTATCTGCCCCTTTGAGGAACGGGGAAGGTGGATTGGAAGCAGCAGGAAGCTTCCGGAGAGGGGGATATTTTGGATTGCCTTGAAGGAGTTTTTGCTTGGTCTGCATTTGAAGAGGGTAATGGTATTTTATACCACAAGAGTGATGGCACTACTCATTTTTGATGCATGTGATCACTAATAGTCATCATCCATGAGAGGGTAATGGTTTTCATTACATTTGGATGGTGACACTGGTTGTGGAGTGTTGCACTGAATCACATTTTTTTGGAGAGTTGACTTGTCACGGGTGGGAGTGTAGGAGGAATCTCTTTTAGTCTCACGAGTGTTCTTTTCTGTTGAAACGATAATGCACTATATTTAGTTTATATTTTTTTGAGGTATCCTGATTTGGGTGTCTTGGATTGAAAAGCAGCAAAGTGGATTAGTCCTCAACGTTTGAAAAAGCACTATACATGGACTCATATGTGGACATTTGTTGATATATGTTTTTGCACTATTTATGAGGGCAACTGTTGAGGGTGTGATAGAGGGAGCATTGAAAAGATATTATTTATATTTTATTTACACTTTCGAGGGTGAGAGTGATACTTTTCGTAGGGATATATAGAGTTTAAATTATATCTGTGTGAAACTTAATATGTCATAAAGATGTTAAAAATAAATAAATATTTCAAGTCAAGGACTTGTACAGAAAATAAAGACAAAATCCTGGAGAAAACATGGAGTTTATAGCAACTCGTTTTTGTTTCAGTTAAAACTGAAATGAAGCCAAAATAAAAAAACAGAACAATCAGTACAAGGGACATAACTTAAAGTCAGGAGGCTGTGCACCTTCTTTTCTTGTGCTGTTGCCTCTTCTATTAGCTGAAATCTTCCACGCCGTCCAATCCCTGCAATCTCTTTGATGTGGAGGGGGTTTACAGAACCAGGGGATTGTCATGGGCTCCCCCATCAAGAGCTCCTGACTATGCCCCTGCTCTTTCTGCCCAGCTCCTCTATTCATAGCTGCACTACAGTTTCAATAAATGGAACAGGATCTATGAATGGAAGGGGTGGACCCATCATTCTTCTGCCCCTACTCTATTCATAGATCATTGTCCATTCAAAGAAGCTGTAGTATGGCTTTTATGAATAGCTGAGTGGGGCAAAAAGGAGGGCACAATCGGGCACTCTAGATCAGAGCCTGTGACAGCCCCCTATTTCTCTTAAGTCCTGCTGGACTGGAAGATAACGGCGGCAGAGGGACAATGAAAGGAGGAGGAGGATTTGTAGTCGCAGATGTAATAGACTCAGTACCTGTACAAGGGACACATCCTACAGACTGTAAGTTATGTGTCTTGTGCTAGTTTTTGTGTTCTTTTATTTAGCTGCACTTGGGCTTTAAAAATTAAACCTCATTGGCCGTTATGGCCCAAATCATGGAAAGACAGAAAGAGAAGCCAGAAAAAGAAACTGGATAAAAGTGTCCAAGATATTTTAATTGATTAAAAAGAAAAAAAAAAGGCACATAAAATATGCAACACATTTCGGGGACTATACCACTTTCCATTATCGGGGCTCACCACAGGACAATACTTGAATGGATAGTGACTTCACAGATCTATATTTGAACCAGTATTAAACTTTGCACATGGAGTAACAACTTGACTGCGGTCAAGCTGTTACTCCATGTCGCGAATGGTAATCATTGAAGAA